>NC_143022.1:54380000-54532500 GCF_057628025.1 Oncorhynchus mykiss | reverse complement strand
GCCTGCAGGAAGGGTACCACATGAGGGAGGAGGATGTCTTCCCTGTAACGCACAGCGTTGATTGCCTGCTGTGACACACCGCCCCAGACCATGACGGACCCTCCGCCCCCAAATCGATTCCGCTCCAGAGTACAGGCCTCAGTGTAACGCTCATTCATTCCTTCAACGATAAACGCGAATCCGACCATCACCCCTGGTGAGACAAAACCGAGACTCGTTAGTGAAGAGCACTTTTTTGCCTGTCCTGTCTGGTCCAGCGACAGTGGGTTTGTGCCCATAGGCAACGTTGTTGTCGGTGATGTCTGGTGAGGACCTGCTTTACAACAGGCCTACAAGCCCTCAGTCCAGCCTCTCTCAGACTATTGCGGACAGTCTGAGCACTGATGGAGGGATTGTGCGTTCCTGGTGTAACTCGGGCAGTTGTTGTTGCCATCCTGCTGGTGTGATGTTCGGATGTACCGATCCTGTGCAGGTGTTGTTACACGTGGTCTGCCACTGCGAGGACGATCAGCTGTCAGTCCTGTAGCGCCGTCTTAGGCGTCTCAAAGTATGGACATTGCCCTGACCACATCTGCAGTCCTCATGCCTCCTTGCAGCATGCCTAAGTCACGTTCACGCAGATGAGCAGGGACCCTGGGCATCTTTCTTTTGGTGTTTGTCAGTCAGTAGAAAGGCCTCTTTAGTGCCCTAAGTTTTCATAACTGTGACCTTAATTGCCTACCTTCTGTAAGCTGTTAGTGTCTTAATGACCGTTTCACAGGTGCATGTTCATTAATTGTTTATGGTTCGTTGAACAAGCATGGGAAACAGTGATTAAACCCTTTACAATGAAGATCTGTGAAGTTTTTTGGATTTTTACGAATTATCTTAGAAAGACAGGATCCTGAAAAAGGGACGTTTCTTTTTTTGTTGAGTTTAGATACAAATAGTATGCGTGCGCGCACACACACACACATTACCTTGAGCATGTCTGCAGCCTCATTGCGTCTCTGGGCCATGTCTTCAGACTCAGTGAGCAGGTCATCTAACAGACCTGCCTTATACAGCTGACCCACCAGCTCACTCTGCAGGCTGTCTTTCACATGGTTCACTAAGAAGTGCATCACCGCCTTGGGCACGCTGCAGGGAGGAGCGCAAAGGGAGAGAGAAGTATTGAAAGGGTGGATGAGAGAAAGTGTGAGATTGAGAAAAAAAAAATTGGGACTCAAGTGCAGGAAACAACAGATCTTTAAGCAATCGAGATGGCGCCAAGTAGAAAGGAGAATGAAACACAGAAACTATTGTAACATCGTACAGAAACCACAGGAGAGGGAGTCTAACAGTAAGTAAAGCAGAGCAGCACCATACCTGTCCTGGATGTTTTTCCTGACGATGAGGAAGTAGGACTTGATGAGTCTCTCGATGACCTCACAGTCCCTCTGCTCTCGAGAAGACAGCTTCCTGGAAACGGGAACAGGCTGGGGGATACACAGAGTCAAACAGACCAATCACTTACGTGCTACTTCTCAGAGGTCATTAACATTGTGTTGCTATGGAACTTGTTTGGACTTCGAGCAGTAGCTAGTCCCATTCCATTCCTACCCCTCCTTGGCCATAACCCTTCAATGTTTGCAGATCTGAAGGTGCTGGATAGGCATAAGCAGAGAAGTATCCACCATATTAAATGGCTTACACGTCACAGTTCTGCTCATCTCTTGTGGACAGATCTACATCAACATAACCGGTACTCTAGAATTTGTCAGGAAGGAATAGAAGGCATGGGGTAACGAGCAGCAGTAGTTCCAGTGTTTTTCGTCACTGGTTATTTAGAGACGTTAAGATTTCGAAGGTTGTCATCTTTTGATTTTCGGACGGGGAGGAAACATTCGGCCCAAAACTTGCAGAGAGGGTGGAGCGCCTCGTTCTGGTCTACCATCTCCTATCACGTGTTGGACCCAGAACTTAATCGAGAAGCTGACTAATTACGTGAGACTTTAGTTTCGGGTTAACCAAGATCACAGTTCTGCAAACATCAAAAGGTATAGTGATAGAACCGGGACTGAGTATCTGACTAGAAGTGATTACCCACCACATCCAGCAGGTTGACTGCATGGCCCCTCTGAGGGCTGGCAGGGTTGGAGGTCTGGAGCATGGATCTATCTCCACCCATCCCCTCATCTCCCTTCTTCAGCATGCCCCTCCAGTTCCCTGTCCCTCCATCCTGATCCCCCTGGGGACCCCCACCTGCAGCCTAGAGACAAGGAAATAGACAGACTGGTTAGAGATCCTGTCTAGTGGTTTATTCAATGGTAAGGATTCATCCTTTACTTATACAGTTGTCTCCTTGAGATTAAAAATCTATTTTTACAAGAGAGAACTGTTCCAAGACCGCAACAATCAATATGCTCGTTAGAATTTATTCCCAAAGATGGAGCATGCTTGTGTCAGGGCTATTACATCACCTTAGGCTTGTATGATGTAACATCTACAGACTACACGGTCATGTCTGTAGATACATATACTGACTTTTTGGATTAAAAACGGCACTCTGACAGAGGCAGGGCCATATTGTACAAAAAGATCACTCCAGGACCCTTCCTCCGTATAGAAGCACACATGCCGGAAAGAGGTGTAAGATGGGAAATGTAATGACAGAATCAAAAGGTCATCCTCAGGGAGTGGAGTTAGTTAGGGTGGGGGCTCATCAATTTATTAAAACACATCTGTGGGACATTGAAGGGAAACAGATGAGGGGAATTCAGAATTGCGCCCTACACAAAGTAGGATCGTCTACAGGTTTGCAGAGGGGAGGATGAGGGTGGGTCAGTGGAAAGTCCATTGCAATTCAGTCAATTCAGGAAATCAACTGATATTTTAAGGAACTAATGAAAACAGGATTTTCAGTTAACTTCCAGAAATGAAATGGGCCCAAATCTTGGTTGAGGTAGGATTCAGGCAGGGGCCATGCAGGCATTGGGTGGGTGAGTGGCACACAGTGACACACCTTGGGTCCCTCTCCCTCGGGGGGAGGAAGCTCAGTGGGGGAGAGAGACTGACCACCTGGGCCCTTAAAGGACTAGAGAGAGAGAGAGAGAGAGGAGGAAGAGTGGACAGAGTTGGAAAGAGGACCTAAAAAGCCAGCAACAGAAGAAACCCTTTACTGAATGAGCTGCGACAGTCTGGTGTGGAATCAAAACAACATATGGCTTATATCTCTTCTGTAAAAAGGCAGAAATCTTCACTTGGCGCAGTAAAGAAACAGTCTTTGTAGCAATTCAACAAATCAAAAGCACAATGAAAGAGGGAGAGTCTTGTGTGTTCTGTTACCTTTTCCCTGGGAACCGAGGACGGAAGCTCTCTCATTCTGTTGCGTCTCTGTTCCTAGGAGACAACCATTACTACTGATTAACAACGCAGTTACAACACTTCTTGTGTTTTATAAGAAAGTTAGAAAACACAGAATGAAGTTATTTCTAAAGCTGTGAATGTTTCTTACCTCTATGTTGTTGTTCATGAGGCCACAGGCATCAGCAAAGTCAGGGTGCTTGGTGTTAATGTATGCCAACTCTATGGCCACCAGGTTGTGAACCTGAGGAGGAGTTGGAATGAGTACACTAAAGATAAGCAAACGCACTACAAGTGGAGCAGAGAACATTCAAGAAGAATCCATTTGAAATGCAGTGGAAAAACGTCTCACCATCTCATTGGTGACCGGTAACCGTTTCCTGAGGAGGGACGTGACCACTTCTACTATGGCATCGTGGAGCTTTGGAAACCTCAACAGCTCCTGGAGAGAGAGAGAACACTCATCAGTGACTGTGGCCAGATGTCAAGTCATAGCAAGTGTTGTTGATGTGAATGTGTGTATGAACAGGCTACCTGGGTGCTGCAGTTGCTGTGTGTGTGTCTAGTCTACCTGTGTGCTGTAGTTGGAGCAGTGTTGGATGATCCTCTGCATCTCCTCGTGGACCAGCTCTACACAGCGCAGACTGGGATCCTCTAGTCTCTTTACCTGTCTCTTCACAAGCAGCTCAAACGACACCTCGGGCACAAACAGGGCAGGCCGCGGGCCCTACACACACAGACATGAGACTACATTACCCAACAGCTGCGCTGGCTAACAACCCGCAACTCATCTCAACTCACAATAAATCCGTGCTGCTGCTCCAGTTTCAACTGTTCTGCCTGCGGCTATGGAACCCTGACCTGTTCACCGGACGTGCTACCTGTCTCAGACATGCTGTTTTCAACTCTCTAGAGACAGCAGGAGTGGTAGAGTTACTGTCAATGATCGGCTATGAAAAGCCAACTGACATGTACTCCTGAGGTGCTGACCTGTTGCACCCTTGACAACCACTGTGATTATTATTTGACCATGCTGGTCATTTATGAACATTTGAACATCTTGGCCATGTTCTGTTATAATCTCCACTCGGCACAGCCAGAAGAGGACTGGCCACCCCTCATAGCCTGGTTCCTCTCTAGGTTTCTTCTTAGGTTTTGGCCTTTCTAGGGAGTTTTTCCTAGCCACCGTGCTTCTACACCTGCATTGCTTGCTGTTTGGAGTTTTAGGCTGGGTTTCTGTACAGCACTTTGAGATATCAGCTGATGTAAGAAGGGCTATATAAATACATTTGATCATTCTGCTCTGCAAACAAACATTTTTATTTATTTAACTAGGCAAGTCAGTTAAGAACAAATTCTTACTTACAATGACGTCCTAGGAACAGTGGGTTAACGGCCTTGTTCAGGGGCAGAATGACAGATTTTTACCGTGTCAGTTCGGGGATTCGATCTTGCAACCTATTGTTTACTGGCCCAACGCTCTAACCACTAAACTACCTGCCGTCCAATACAGCTACAGTCGTATGAAAAAGTTTGGGCACCCCTCTGAGGCTGCATAATCATGTACTCTGTCGTCACAGAAAATGATCGCAGTGGCATGCCATTCATTTTCTAATAAAAGCTGAGTACTGGGGTATTGTCCAGACAAAGATTTTTAGTGTAGCAATATTAAGTTGTATGAAATTAAATGAGATGTGAAAAATAGGCTATGCAAAAATGTGGGCACCCATGTCATTCTGTTGATTTGAATACCTGTAACTACTTAGCACTGATTAATTGGAACACACAATTGGTTTGGTGAGCTCATTAAGCCTTGAACTTCATAGACAAGTGCATCCAATCATGAGAAAAAGGTATTTAAGGTGGCCAATTGCAAGTTGTTGTTCTCTTTGACTCTCCTCTGAAGAGTGGCAACATGGGGGCCTCAAAACAACTCTCAAATGACCTGAAAACAAAGATTGTTCAACATTATGGTTTAGAGGAAAGCTACAAAAAGCTATCGCTGAGATTTAAGCTGTCAGTGTCCACTGTGAGGAACATAGTGAGAAAATGGAAGACCACAGGCACAGTTCTTGTTAAGGCCAGAAGTGGCAGGCCAAGTAAAATATCGGAGAGGCGAAGGATGGTGAGAACGGTCAAAAACAGCCCACAGGCCACCTCCAAAGACCTACAACATCATCTTGCTGCAGATGGTGTCACTGTGCATCGTTCAACAATACAGCGCTCTTTGCACAAGGAGAAGCTGTATGGAAGAGTGATGCGGAAGAAGCCTTTTCTGCACACACGCCACAAACAGAGTCGCTTGAGGTATGCAAACGCACATTTGGACAAGCCAACTTCATTTTGGAATAAGGTGCTGTGGACTGATGAAAAACAAAGGACGTTATGCATGGCGGCAAAAGAACACAGCGTTCCAAGAAAAACACTTGCTACCCACAGTAAAATTTGGTGGGGGTTCCATCATGCTGTGGGGCTGTGTGGCCAGTGGCGGTACTGGGAATCTTGTTAAAGTTCAGGGTGGCATGGATTCCACTCAATATCAACAGATTCTTGGGAAAATTTTGAAGAAGTTACACCGGGGCTGGATATTTCAACAAGACAACGACTCAAAACACTGCTCAAAATCTACCCAGGCATTTATTTAGGAACAAGTGCAATGTTCTGGAATGGCCATCCCAGTCCCCAGACCTGAATATCATTGAGAATCTGTGGGATGATTTGAAGCGGGCTGTCCATGCTCGGCAACCATCAAACCTAACTCAACTGGAGATGTTTTGTAAGGAAGAATGGTCCAAAATACCTTCATCCAGAATCCAGACACTCATTAGAGGCTATGGGAAGCATCTAGATGCTGTTATTTTAGCAAAAGGAGGCTCTACTAAATATTGATGTGATTTTTCTATTGGGGTGCCCAAATTTATGCACCCGTCTAATTTTGTTTTGATGCATATTGCACATTTTCTGTTAATCCAATAAACCTAATTTCACTACTGAAATATTACTGTGTCCATCAGTTATTTGATAGATCAAAATGAAATTACTGATCCAATCACCCAATTATTTATAAATGGAAATCATGGAAATTGTCAGGGGTGTCCAAACTTGTTCATACGACTGTAAATATGAGTCTGTATAGATAAACATACTGAACAAAAATATAAAACATGTAACAATTAATGATTTTACCGAGTTACAGTTCATGAAAAGGAAATAAATGTGTTAGGCTCTAATCTATGGATTTCACATGACTGGGCATAGGCCCAACCACTGGGGAGCCAGGCCCAGGCGATTAGAATTTACCAACACTTTACATGTTGCGTTTATATTTTTGTTCAGTTTAGTAGCGCACAATACAGTATATAGCATTGCACACTCACCGTAGCATTCCTAATAGCTGTTAGCACGTCTATGGTGGTCAGACCTCCTAGTGGGTCCACAGACTCCAGCGTCCGACCAAAAGTCTCATGGAAAATATAACAGATTCGCGCTCCGCCACACCTGAAAGAGAATGGTCCACTGTTACATATACAAGCAACAAAATGTTTAAAATTTGTGATCAACGTATTAGCCTAGTTAATTTAGCCCATGTAATCTACCCACTACACTGCAAAAGCGTCAAATTGGTTGACTTGTGATGCTATACTTGTATGCCCCCTTCTGGTATCTAGAGATACAAGGATGTTTGAAAAAGGTTCTCCATCCTTCCCATCTATCTCTTCAAATAAATGTGGAAAAAATAACACACAGTGGGGAGAACAAGTATTTGATAACCTGCAAAATCGGCAGTGTTTCCTACTTACAAAGCATGTAGAGGTCTGTATTTTTATCATAGGTACACTTCAACTGTGAGAGACGGAATCTAAAACAAAAATCCAGAAAATCACATTGTATGATTTTTAGTAATTAATTTGCATTTTATTGCATGACATAAGTATTTGATACATCAGAAAAGCAGAACTTAATATTTGGTACAGAAACCTTTGTTTGCAATTACAGAGATCATACGTTTCCTGTAGTGCTTGACCAGGTTTGCACACACTGCAGCAGGGATTTTGGCCCACTCCTCCATACAGACCTTCTCCAGATCCTTCAGGTTTCGGGGCTGTCGCTGGGCAATACGGACTTTCAGCTCCCTCCAAAGATTTTCTATTGGGTTCAGGTCTGGAGACTGGCTAGGCCACTCCGGGACCTTGAGATGCTTCTTACGGAGCCACTCAGTTGCCCTGGCTGTGTGTTTCAGGTCGTTGTCATGCTGGAAGACCCAGCCACGACCCATCTTCAATGCTCTTACTGAGGGAAGGAGGTTGTTGGCCAAGATCTCGCGATACATGGCCCCATCCATCCTCCCCTCAATACGGTGCAGTCGTACTGTCCCCTTTGCAGAAAAGCATCCCCAAAGAATGACGTTTCCACCTTCATGCTTCACAGTTGGGATGGTGTTCTTGGGGTTGTACTCATCCTTCTTCCTCCAAACACGGCGAGTGGAGTTTAGACCAAAAAGCTCTAAAAAGTGTGTGGACAGGTGTCTTTTATACAGGTAACGAGTTCAAACAGGTGCAGTTAATACAGGTGATTTTCTGGAATTTTGTTTTAGATTCCGTCTCTCACAGTTGAAGTGTACCTATGATAAAAATTACAGACCTCTACATGCTTTGTAAGTAGGGAAAACCTGCAAAATCATCAGTGTATCAAATACTTGTTCTCCCCACTGTGTGTGTGTGTGTGTGTGTGTGTGTGTGTGTGTGTGTGTGTGTGTGTGTGTGTGTGTGTGTATATATATATATAAGGCCCAGTACAGTCAAAGATGTGATGTTCCTATATATTTGGTATGAGGCTGGAATAATACTGTGACATTTTGGAAATGATAATGCTTGTTAGTGTAAGAGCTGTTTGACAAGACCATCTGAAATGTCAGCTTGTTCAGTGGGATGGAGTTCAGGTCTTCCATGGTGACATCACCAGGTGGTAAATGAGTTAATAGACCAATAAGACAGAATTCCATACCTCTCTGCCAATATCAGCCAATTTTCCCCTCCCCACTCAGACCACTCCCAGAGTCCTAGCAAAAGTCTTGCCTGAGAAATTGCCCTCTGTTAAGAAGCAATTTTTAAAATGTATTTTTGACCATTTTAATTGAAAACAATAACTGAAAGGTACTTAATTGTTACCCAGAAATGATTTGATAGAGAAAAACAGCTGCATTGGAAAGAAGAAGTTACTCACAACTCGGTTGTCTCTATGTACTTGGCGGTGCCCTCGATGGTGTGGCAGTACTCTGCAGCAAACTTTGTGATGAGCTGGAGCAGTGTGGAGCTCTGGTCCTCTACAGGTTCACCATAGCTGCTCAGCAGGGACTGGTACTGGGCCGCCAGCACGTTGATACGAGTCTTTAGCTCCGGGAGACAGTCTCTGATGTGGTGCATCAACAATCTGGCAACAAGGAGACGAATGAGAAAGTAGAAAAGGCAACAGACAACATGAAAGTTGTTAGTTTCTAGAGTGACATTACACTCTAAAATCATAGTTGGCCAGATGTTTTCAAACCTCAAAAGTACTCTTCTGTTGAGGCCTTGTATGCCTAATATATCATTTCTTTCTCATTCCCAATGTTCCTTCTAAACTGCGCGCGTGCGTGCAGTAGCCCCAAGACTGCAGCGCAGAGGAAAGAAATCAGCCCACGGAGAAAAGCACGAGATTAGAAAGTTAAGTTCAGAGTTTTCCCTGTTAGTTAACACTATCAACGTTTCCCTGTACTGTGGCAATTGTGATCAAATCAATGCAAAATTAGCCACTTTCAATGCAACATAACGAAACAAAACCAACTATGCAAAATATTTTACAGTAGGCAGAACACTTCGAAGTAGGATACTGTTGCAGCACGACTTAGCCCGTACTCTGCACAGACCGGTGCGGCATAACCAAGCTGCATAGGTCTATATGCAAATAGACCATTGCCATATATGGATCTGTGCCATTTACTTTGAACTGAATTGTGTTTACAGGATGAGCGGTCGTGATCAGATGTGCTTGTTTTGAGATCAAAGCGAGAGCTGCATGTAGCCACGTGTGCACATTTTGTTCATATCCTTTGCTAGTTAGTGAGTTATTAGCCTAGTTATAGATCATTTGTAGTCAGCAATAGGGGCGTGATTGCTTCCTACAAGAGCACAAAACGTACATTTCTGGACATCTTTGAAAAGCGAGTCAGGTAAAATACTTTTTTTGTCTTAAAGGAGCATTGTATTTTGAGACAGGCTTGAATAAACTAAGTAGCATAATTTGTCAGAGTCTCTGTAATAAACGGTATGGGAATAATAATGCACTTTATTTTGTAAAGTGGTTTCTTGCATCAAACACAACAACAATTTCAGTCACCTCCTTGTCTGAAGGACAAGTGGATAAACAGGTTAATGTCAAGCCCTGTTTTTCAAAAGTTTAAAGGAATGTAGGCCGACATTGAACACCACACATTGGTTGCTACTGTAGGCTGATTGACAGAATAGCTATTTCTATGTTAAAATGTTATGGGATGGATTTTCTCCATTGTTTGTGATGGTAGGCCACTCTGACAGACCTACATTATGATCAAATAGCTACAATAGCCTACTTGGCCACTTAAAACAAACTTAATGCAGGTACAGACTCAGAGCTGACAGTAAATGCGTGCTGGAAGTCACACAGAATATTTACAAAATTCCAGTTTGCGCTAAAGCAGACCTGAAATTTGCTAAGTGCCCATTTTTTTGGGGAGGGAACATTGCTCATACCTGTTCAATGTTCTAGCCAGGTATTTGGTTCCGTTTCTGTTGGCGAGGGAGGGATACTTCTTCTGTAGGAAGGCATATTCATCACGGATGGCGTCGGCCACTGTCTTCTTATTGTTGATGTCCAACTGACTCCTGAAGAAAGTCGTAAAGGATAGGACTGTTTGAGTTATTTTACTACCTTTACTATCAGCACTTCATTCAGTCAGCCTATTGGGTCCACTGGTCCCACTCACACAGAACTGCCCTATGCCTTGACCTCTTTATCCCCTCCCTCTCCACATGACATACAGTGACTAGTGATGACAAGCTGCCCGCTCGACACCATCCCCACCTCCCTTCTCCAGACCATCTTTCCCATTCCTCATCCCTGACCACCAGTTTTCACTGGCAACTCCTCCTCAAGAAACCAACACTCGACCCGACGTAATTTAAAAAATAAATAAATACAGACCGGTATCCCATCTTTTCTTTCCAAAAAAACTTAAGCATGCCATCTCTCCAACTCCCTCGCATAACGATCTTCTTGACACTAACCACTCAGGCTTCAAGACGGGTCACTCAACCGAGACTGTTCTTCTCCGTGTCATGGAGACACTCTGCACTGCCAAAGCCGACTCTCTCTCCTTTGTTCTCCTCCTCCTAAAATCTATTCACTGCCTTTGACAGAGTGAACCATCTGATCCTCCTCTCCACCCTCTCGGGGCTGGGCGTCTCAGGCACTGCACACTCTTGGATTGCATCCTACCTGGCAAGCCGCTCCTACCAGATGATGTGGATAGGATCTTTGTCTACACCACATTGCTCTCACTACTGGTCTCCCCCAAGGCTCGGTTCTCCATATAGACACTCTACTCCGTCATATCCTCACATGGTCTCTCCTATCACTGCTATGCAGATGACACTCAACTGCTCCTTCCAAACTTCTGACACTCAGGTGGCGACACCATCTTGTTGAGCTTGAGATGCGAGCTACTTTTCCTCCCGTGGAAGACCTGCCCGTTCCAATTCTTTTCCATCACGGAGAGTGCAAATAACTTTGCCATGAGCATGGACAACACCATGTGGTTCTCTGCAAACATAAAAGCAGTGACTCTCTCCTGCATGTTTATCCTCTACAACATCCGTAGACTACTACCCTACCTCACACAGGAAGTGGCGCAGGTCCTAATCCAGGAACTTGTCATCTCCCATCTGGACTACTGCAACATGCTGTTGGCTCGGCTCTCCGCTAGTGCCATCAGACCCCTGCAACTTATCCAGAACTTTGAGGACAAATGTACCTACTATGACTGAGGTAATTATGTGGTTGTCCCACATAGCCATCTTAAGATGAATGCACTAACTAAGTCGCTCTGGATAAGAGAGCCTGCTAAATGACTCAAAAGTAAATGTACATAGTACAGTAAAAGAGAATCCTAACAGAACTTAAAGAATGCTGGCCCCTTTCCCATTTTGATCCTAAGTGACTGTTGGCTTCTAACACCCTTACATACTGGATTTTCCATAGGGCTGAACCCTTGCTATATGCAACATGCTAGAGACGGAAGATGATTGTGTTATGGTGCAGACCTGTTGACCACGCCAATGAGGCCAAGCTTAACAGGGATGACCCGGCCCATCAGAACGTCCATGGCATCGGTCCCAGCGTCCATCAGGTCCAGTTTGGTCACCACCGCTAACGTCCTCCTGCCTACACAGTGACACAAACCCCAGAACCCATAGTCAAAAGAAGCATATCAGAGTAGGGGTGTTAATCTAGGATGAGGTCCCCCCCTGTCCATAAACTCTTATGATCTGAAAGGCAGATCCTAGGTCGTCTACCTTACTCGGAGATGCTTTATGAATATGGGACCAGATCCACAGCCATGATAACTAAACCTTTCCACAGTTACCTCCAAATAGGGAAAGGAGTTTAGCCTATTACTAGAGGCTATAGTTTTCCTGGTCAAGTGAGATAATCAGGAAAAACTCCTGGGCCTACATCCAGGTAATCAAGAGTTTTGTGAGGCGATGTACGCCATGGCGTGTCTGACATAAGGATTAGAGGAAACAGTAGGTGACAGACCATTAAGGTTAACAGAGAGAGCAAGAGCGGTGGAGAGAGATGCAGAGACCAGCAGAGCGAGAGACAAACAAAAAAAAGAGAAAGAGACCTGAGTGAAGAAGAGAAAGAGATTGAGGTGTTTACCGTCGGGGTCGACCTCGCGGGCAACTTTGAGGGCCTCTGAGGTGGCCATGTCTGTGTTGGCCGCAGTCACAGCCAGGATGATAGAGTTGGGGTTAGAGATGTGTTTCACGATCAAGTCTTTGATCTGCAGCTCGATGTCTTTGGGCTGGTCTCCCACTGGGACCTGGGTAGAACATGCACACACACAATTAATTCCTGCCCATATCATAGTTCAAACCATACTTGGAGTTCTATCTCCCTCAATAAACTTGGAAAGAGAGGTGGTTCAGTGCATGAAAGATAGGTGATCTCAGTGCCTGGGATCGTAAGACTTGCGTTAGCTCTCAGAGCTAATGCCTAGGCGTTAGCGCAGACAGCTAAATAAGTATTGTGGTGGGCTCAAACCAACTCGATCACACTTGAGCAACTCAATTAGCTTTTATATTTTAAATAAAAACACCTTGCTTTGCGTGTACCTTTGTGATACCTGGCAGATCCACTAGTGTGAGGTTGACTACGTGAGGGGAGAAGATCTTCAGGTGAATGGGTTCATCAGTGATTCCCTGGAAGAAAACAAAGAAATGTCAGTTCAGCAGTTGGCAATGATAACGTCTGTTTGACATTGCTTAGGACTACCTTTGCATCAAATCATTTTTTATTGTTGGCATACCTTGTTATTGCCAGAAACTCTTTCTGTTTCAGCTTCGATCTCGAGCCTGATTTCATCGAAGTCTGTGTAGATCTAAAAACAACAAATACATGTTTATGGGTACTGCGCAGTATAACAAATGATTAAATTATGGTTTTATATAGCTGCATATGACAAATGTAAATGTGATTTACTATGATCTGGACCCAAAAACAAAAGACCACTACAGAAATCTAAATACAAACAAATATAATCATAAAGAAAGAAGAAAACATCCTCCATCACCCACCGCATCAACGCCATTTACAGAATAGCACATCACAAGGGTTTCTCTGTTCACGCATGGAGGACCTAAAGCACCAGAGCAAATTACTGTCTGCATACATCTCGACCGCATGTTCTGCCCTACTCCCTCATCTCGGCCGCATGTTCTGCCCTACTCCCTCATCTCGGCCGCATGTTCTGCCCTACTCCCTCATCTCGGCCGCATGTTCTGCCCTACTCCCTCATCTCGACCGCATGTTCTGCCCTACTCCCTCATCTCGACCGCATGTTCTGCCCTACTCCCTCATCTCGACCGCATGTTCTGCCCTACTCCCTCATCTCGACCGCATGTTCTGCCCTACTCCCTCATCTCGACCGCATGTTCTGCCCTACTCCCTCATCTTGACTGTATATTACACCCTATTCCCTCATCTCTACTTTATGCTCTGGGCCATTCCCTCTAGAAGACAGTACTACTGTACATCCTCCTGTGTCTTCTTTGCATTGCGACTGTGAAGGGGTGTGTGCCTGAGGTGATTAAAATAAGATTTCCTGTCAAACAAAGTTTCCAGACAAAGCTACAAAACCCATATAGGTTTTCCAGTGATCTTCTGTCAGTAAATCAATACATTGCTTTGCATGTATGCATGCCTATATCAGGTCAATCAAGTATTTAAGCTGCATGTCTATTTGTAGCAGTGAAAGGGCAGGGAACTCCACTGAGGTGAACAGATAGTTAGAGGTGCTTCGCTTTGTCAGCATCCTGCAGGCTTTGAACCAACACAGAAACTAGCTCTGAGGAATGGTTACCGAGACATACCTTGCTTTTGGTGTGTAGAAACTTGCCCCATTCCTCTCCATCGACGCCTATGGGAACATAAACAAGACAGTGTCATTCCCATTCCCCAGCCTGTCTGGCAGATGTCATTTGGAGTAGTACTTTAATGACCAGTGTTGTGATTATAGAGCAGGTCCCAATTCACTCCCTCCCCCTTTACCTTGGCTCTAACCCATGTTTGCATATCTGAAGGGTCTGGATAGACATTAAAAAGTGCAGTGGTGGAGCATCCACCAGATCAAGTACGTCTTACAGATCTGTAAAGAAAGGTTAGGGCCAGGGGAAGGGGAGTGAATTGGGACCGGCTGATACGGTCGGGTTGAGTTGTTCAGCTGGGATGGGAATACGTCCTGCAGGCCAATAACCCAGAGGTATAGGGCCAGAGATTTGAACAAACAATACAGTGAGAAATGTTGTTTGTCAATAAAAAATATGCCTGTGAGACAAGCCAAAGCATGGTTGGTGTGTTATGGGGAGCACAGGCATACGCTACTACCTAGCACCTTTGATAAACAACAACAGTTATTCTTTCAACTAATAAATCAATGTATTAGTTGGATTATTTAAACAAATAATTACCTACCAAACTAAGAAAACAAAATCAGCTGTTTGAGGACAGCTGATTTTCTTTGATTTGCCCTTAAAAAAGGTCATACTTAACTTTGTCAGAAATCATGTTGACACCGATCATGCATTCCGGAATAGTTTTTATTTTATACAGGATGTCCTTATTACAGACAATCAAATGTTTTGTCTGAAACACGAGACTGACCTTGTTGGGCTTGATTCGCTGAATCAAGTTAAGCCAAAGTTTGGCAGCTTAATCAAGGCTACAAAAACAATAGGCAGGATGGAAGGGGGGCAATATGAAAGGGATAGGCCTCGAGTAAGAAGCTGATGATCGAACACAGAGACAAAAGGCAAGGAGAAACAATGAAAAGGAGACCTTTGTAATAGCGCCCGTTTTTCCAGGCATTGGGGTCTGTGGTTCAGGAGAGATCAGATGACAGGTGAAAATGGTTAGCCGTTAGCCTAGCTGCTGCACCATGGCCATCTGCAGCAATGCAGTACTTTTTGGCCTGATCCATCCGGTGTGTGACTACTCCCAACAGCAGGGCACAGGCTTGGTTTTGTGTTCAAATGTCTTGGGATGACATTGACGATTGAGTAACATGACATTGCACGCTGTTTTGACTTAATGGCTCAGTAATAATATTCAGGAGCCTCTAGATATAACATGAGTAGAATCTAAGGGAAAGACTATTTATTTGTCTATACTTGCCATATTTACTGCAGTATATTAGCTAGCTATTATGGATACTAGCTGGAGAGTAGCTACTACTCAGACGGAGTGCTGCAGACTTGAATATATGCCCAGTTATCAACACACAGTGACAAAAAAACAGCAGACAGTCACAGAAGGACAACGTCTGACCTAGAGGGATTTCAACAGTCATCTAATGGCTGTAGACATGAGGGAGACAGGACGGGGAAGAGGGGTCTACAACATGTGACCTACACCGTGCAGCACAGCTCCCTGGGACTGCCATACAGAAGAAATGTCAGCCCAGAGAGAGAAACACAAGGTTGAACTTCATTCAACTTCTAGAGTTTTCCCTGTTAACGTTTCCCTTTGCTGTGGCGAATCAACGCAATATTAGCCACTTTCAATGCAACATACTGAAACAAAATGAACTATACACGACTTAGTACGCAAAACCAACTATGCAAGAGATTTTGTTGTAAACAGAACACATCGGAGTAGGATTCTATTGCATCGACACGCACGACTCAGCCCGTACTCTACACAGAGCGGTGCGGCATAACCAGTCAGAGCTGCAGTCGGCCTATATGTAAATAGACCATTGCCATATATGGATCTGTGCCATTTACTTTGAACAGGACTGTGTTTACAGCATGAGCAGTCATGAGCAGATGTGTTTGTTTTGAGATCAAAGCAAGAGCTGCATGTAGCTATTTTGTTCATATCCTTTGCAATTTAATGAATTATTAGCCCAGTGATAATTTGTAGTCAACGATACAAGAGCACAAAACGTACATTTCTGGACTTCTTTGAAAAGCGAGTCTGGTAAAGAGCTTTTTTTTGTTGTCTTAAATGGGCAGTGTTGTATTTTGAGACATACTTGAATAAGCTACGTAGCCAATAGGCAGAGGGTAGAAAAATGTGTCTGATTCTCTGTAATAATGGGATGGGAATAATAATACATTTTATTTTGTTAAGTGGTTTCTTGCGTCAAACACCACAACATTTTCAGTCACATGGATAAACAGGTAATGTTAAGCCCTGCATGCGTTTTTCAAAAGTTTAATGGAGTCTAGGCCTACATTGAACACCACACATAGGTTGCTACTGTAGGCTGATTGATAGAACAGCTATTTCTATGTTAAAATGTTATGGGATGAATTTTCTCCATTGCCTACATTATGATCAAATACCTACAGTAGCCTACTTGGACACTGTTAAAACTAACTTAAAGTGGGTACAGCCTCAGTGTTCACAGTAAACGCGAGCTGGAAGTTGCAAAGAATTTTACTAATGTTCAAGTTTTCACTCAGCAGAGGTACAGAGGCATCTTTTTCAAAAACTTTGGTTGGAGGATTCCCTTGCAGAATTAGAAGGGAATAGCCTAAGCAGAGGAGGGCTCCTCCAACCAGGGTTTCTGAAAACCTGGGAACTTTGGGGAAATTCGCAGAATTTTGCAACCCTAAAGCAGTGATAGTGTTGTGTTCACAGTACCATTCTCCTCGCTGGTCTTCCTGCGGTCCTCTGGGTCCACGTGGACCAGCTGGAGGATGAGGGGTCGACGGGTGACAACACCAGTACCACGGGGCAGAAGGTCTCTGCCCACCAGAGCCTCTAGCACCGAACTCTTCCCACTGCTCTGGAGACAGAAACACATAGCATGCTCACCTACAGAGTGAAAGTAGAAGTGAGCTAGTAGTCAACAACATCGCTTACAAAACTAAAGTTCAAATGACTCATCACAAGTCCATGACTCATCACAAGTCAAATCGTTCCACAACATTTGAACCTACCCGATCTCACCTCAGCTGCGCCTGGATACAGTTGACCTAATTTAGCTTGGGCTCGATTCATGTGTGGCAATTATAGAACTGACAGGGTCAAGGATTTTTCAAAAGATCCCCTCTGTGTGAATATGTCCTTTTGAACAGCACTAATGAATACCGAGACAAGAGCAGACACACACTTGGCACCTCCAAGGGGTTGCCTTCCTGTCGCCATGGCACCTTCAGTTCAGATGGTTGCCAAAGGGCTGAGACAGTGACCAAGAAGGTGACAGACCAGTGAAGGTGTCAGCGAGGATGCCATGCTACTGTAAACCTATCAGGTAACGCCTAGGCCAACAAGAGCTGTGTGTGGAGAGAAGAGTACAGGTGTAGCCTATATGATGATAATAATAATTCATTGGATTTATAGAGCTTTTCTACCAACTGAGGAACTCAAAGCACTTTACACAGTAGGGGGAACCTCGTCTCATCCACCACCAATGTGTGGCACCCACCTGGGTGATGCAGGGCGACCACCTTTGTGCCAGAATGCTCACCACACAAGCTATTAGATGGAGAGGTGGAGTGATATGCATGCCAATTAGGAATAAGGGAGATGATTAGGTGGCTATGACACCGGGGTTAACATCCCTACTCTTACGATATGTGCCATGGGATTTTGAAATGATCAGAGTCAGGACACCCGTTTAACATCACATCCGAAAGACGGCACCCTACGCAGTGCAACGTCCCCTTCACTGCCTTGGGGCATTGGGATCTCTATCCTTAGACCAGATGGAAGAGTGCCCCCTAGTCAGGGTTTCTGTTAAGAGAATTTGGCACCAGACAACGTGATGGGCAACATTTAAAATGACCTGACATCAATTTGCATTCGGTGTGTAACACATTAGGGCATCTACCCAAGGTGCTCAAAAATCACATGTAGATACCAACATGACAGGTTTGGAGAAAAAAAAACATTGCGTCTAAATCCCCGGTATAAATCATAAATGAATATATAATTTAAGAAAATACATTTAGCCTAGAAGAACAAGACCCCTACACAGTAATACAACTTCAAAATATATTAGTATAATATAATTCGCGAACAACCTGTCCTATAGGAAATTTGTATGAAATGTTTTATTAATAAATAACATCTGTTTTCAAATACAATCTAGAACTCTCTAATTTAAAATGTAGCATAGGCATGAGCATTTTAATTAGGTGTAATAACTAAACATGGCGGCCCCACTCCCGCTGCAATTCAGCAGTGGAAAGAGGACACTAGGTAGCCACAAAATTAAGAAATTATAAAACTGATGTTGGACAATAAAATTACATCTGTAAATAAACTACATTTGTGAAGGCTGGTTCATTGAGAGAAAGCTTATTTTACAACGCTCCTGTGAAACGAGGCCCGCGCCATGCATTCCATGAAAGCACTTGTTTCCAAAACTCAAATGAAGGAGGCTGTAATTTGCCTCTAATTTACTTGCGTTTGGGGCAGACCTTGGCCTGCTCAAAATGAGCCGCTGCTGTTGGGAAGTCAAAACTGTCCAACTACTTGGAGCAGCTTGCGATGTGCTCCTTGGAGCCTCATTCCTTTGTCCTCAGGAAGGTACAATTTTGAGGCAATCTTTACTCTGTTGGCAGGCACACTGGACACGGGGTACACTTAGCTGAAGTCCCTTACATGCTGACCAGACCGCTCATCCTCCTGCGCATGTTGATTTTGTCCACCCACATGCAATCAGGACACGCAGGTTGAAATATCAAAACGAACTCTGAAAGGAACTATATTAATTTGGGGACAGGTGGTAAAAGCATTAAACATTGAAAGGTGAATCACCCACGTGGGTATATGCTCCTAAAAACCAATGTGATGGGAGAGGCGGGACTTGCAGCACATCAAGCATCACAAATAGAACCAAGTCCTATTTTTGCCTCTGGCTACGCAGATGCCTGTTGATAGGCGCGAGCAGTGTTGGTGCAATGATTGAATAATATGTGTACATTTATTTTGCAACGCTTGCGCAGGCGGTGTGGTCAGCATGGTACATTCAATCATTGCACCCACATTGCTCGTGCGTCTGTTTAGCCAGTTGGTAAAATAGAACTTGGTTTTATTTGTGGGCATGATGCGCTGCAAATCGCCTCATTGGTTTTTAGCTGCATATACCCACGTGCCATCTCCTCATTGTTTTTTGGGAGCATATACCACATGGGTGAATGGAAGCTGAACTGAGGTCCAGACTCCAGTCCAGTTGGTGGTGGTAATGCACCAGTTGGTTGCCAACTGAAATATATGAATGATAATTCAAGCAATAAGAAAGGGGAGGGATGTCTTGGAAGAATTCATTGATGTTTTCATTCATCAAAACCACTGAAGTCTTCAAAGGCTAGGAGGGGGATACCAGTGTAAACAACTCAGTAAATGTGCAGTACGTACATGTAGAGAGACATGTGATGCCATTACATTTCAATGGCACCTTCTGCTGAGCACAGCTGTTTTAACATTACACAGGGCTAACGTTAGCCGGGTTCCACTGCCTGTCAAATTCGCTATAACCAACTAGTTAGCAGGTCATGATTCATAGCCACTAGCCAAGCTAACTATCTAGCTGCATAACTAAGTTGCTACAGCTAAGGTAACAATAGTAACGTTAGCTAACCTTTCCTCGAAAACACAGTACAGGTACATGTCCATGTACTATGAAATATCTCGAAGTGGAACTGCGTGATAAAGACAACAGTAGCTAACCTTAAGGGAATGAAACGAGGTGACGGGATGCTAGTTAGCTGGCCAGCGATTCTTACCTGCGTTCCAACAACAGCAATCTGCGGTAGCTGGATAATGTCTGCGCCAACTGTATTAAACACATCTTGTAATTTATTTATGACAGGGATAAGGGCCTCCATGGCTCTGAAAATGTAGTACCTGTCAAATAAACGACCTAACTAGCCTGCTAAACACAGGCACAAAGTCATCCAACGTCCCTCACACTGCCACCTTTTACCCGGGCCAGAAAACTGCGCACAAAATAATTCAGCCTTGCATTATGGGACTTTGAGTTTAAAAAAAACATATGTTATATTTAATTATATTTAAGTTAACTAGGCAGGTCAGTTAATTAAGAACAAATTATTCTTATTTACAATGACGTCCTACCAAAAGGCCAAAATATATATACATATTAAAATAGGACAGAACACACATCACGACAAGATATACAACACTACGTAAAGAGAGACCTAAAAACGACAACATGGCATGGTAGTAACACAACAACAACATGTTAGCAGCACAAAACACGGTACAAACATTATTGGGTACGGACTACAGCACAAGGGGCTGAAGGTAGAGGCAACAATACATCGCGCAAATCAGCCACAACTTTCAGTAAATGTCCATGATTGAGTCTTTGAATTAAGAGATTGAGAAAAAACTGTCCAGTTTGAGTGTTTGTGTTACGGTGAGTGAATGAGGACCCAAAAGCGAACTAACTTAAACAGAGCTTCTTTAATAACTAAACATAGGTAGGCTCAGATAGACCGGCAGATTCCGACAGGACAGGACAAGGTTACAGCAAACATGACGATAGTCTGGCTCAGGCATGAAACACAACAAACAAGAATCCGACAAGGACAGGAACAGAAACAGAGAGAGATATAGGGACCTAATCAGAGGGAAAAAGGGAACAGGTGGGAAACGGGGTGAATGGGTAGTTAGAGGAGACAAGGAACAGCTGGGAGAAAGCGGGGGAGAAAAGGTAACCTAACAACGACCAGCAGAGGGAGACAGGGTGAAGGGAAAGGACAGAGACAAGACACAACATGACAGTACATGACAGTACCCCCC
The DNA here is from genome assembly GCF_057628025.1 of Oncorhynchus mykiss. Lineage (NCBI taxonomy): Eukaryota > Metazoa > Chordata > Actinopteri > Salmoniformes > Salmonidae > Oncorhynchus > Oncorhynchus mykiss. The sequence continues at coordinate 54,511,599 of NC_143022.1, read as the reverse complement.
CACTCACCGAGCGCCTCCTGGCGCACTCGAGGAGGAAACCTGGCGGCAACGGAGGAAATCCTCGATCAGCGCACGGTCCAGCACGTCCCGAGAGGGAACCCAACTCCTCTCCTCAGGACCGTACCCCTCCCAATCTACGAGGTACTGGTGACCACGGCCCCGAGGACGCATGTCCAAAATTCTACGGACCCTGTAGATGGGTGCGCCCTCGACAAGGATGGGGGGGGGGGGGAAGACGAGCGGGGGCGCGAAGGACGGGCTTGATGCAGGAGACATGGAAGACCGGGTGGACGCGACGAAGGTATCGCGGAAGAAGAAGTCGAACTGCGACAGGATTAATGACCCGAGAAATACGGAACGGACCAATGAACCGCGGGGTCAACTTGCGAGAAGCCGTCTTAAGGGGAAGGTTCTGAGTGGAGAGCCAAACTCTCTGACCGCGACAATATCTAGGACTCTTAGTTCTACGCTTATTAGCAGCCCTCACAGTCTGCGTCCTATAACGGCAAAGTGCAGACCTGACCCTCTTCCAGGTGCGCTCGCAACGTTGGACAAAAGCCTGAGCGGAGGGGACGCTGGACTCGGCGAACTGAGATGAGAACAGCGGAGGCTGGTACCCGAGGCTACTCTGAAAAGGAGATAGCCCGGTCGCAGACGAAGGAAGCGAGTTGTGGGCGTATTCTGCCCAGGGGAGCTGTTCTGACCAAGACGCAGGGTTACGAAAAGAAAGACTGCGTAAGATGCGACCAATAGTCTGATTGGCCCGTTCTGCTTGACCGTTAGACTGGGGGTGAAAGCCGGAAGAGAGACTGACGGAAGCCCCAATCAAACGGCAAAACTCCCTCCAAAATTGAGACGTGAATTGCGGACCTCTGTCCGAAACGACGTCTGACGGAAGGCCATGAATTCTGAAAACATTCTCGATGATGATTTGTGCCGTCTCTTTAGCAGAAGGAAGCTTAGCAAGGGGAATGAAATGAGCCGCCTTAGAGAACCTATCGACAACCGTAAGAATAACAGTCTTCCCCGCTGACGAAGGCAGTCCGGTGACAAAATCTAAGGCGATGTGAGACCACGGTCGAGAGGGAATAGGAAGCGGCCTGAGACGGCCGGCAGGAGGAGAGTTACCGGACTTAGTCTGCGCGCAGACCGAACAAGCAGCCACGAAACGACGTGTGTCATGCTCCCGGGTGGGCCACCAAAAACGCTGGCGAATGGAAGCAAGCGTACCCCGAACGCCAGGGTGGCCGGCTAACTTGGCAGAGTGAGCCCACTGAAGAACGGCCAGACGAGTAGGAACGGGAACGAAAAGAAGGTTCCTAGGACAAGCGCGCGGCGACGGAGTGTGAGTGAGCGCTTGTTTTACCTGCCTCTCAATTCCCCAGACAGTCAACCCGACAACACGCCCCTCAGGGAGAATCCCCTCGGGGTCAGTGGAGGCTACTGAAGAACTGAAGAGACGAGACAAAGCATCAGGCTTGGTGTTCTTAGAGCCCGGACGATAAGAAATCACGAACTCGAAACGAGCGAAAAACAGCGCCCAACGCGCCTGACGCGCATTAAGTCGTTTGGCAGAACGGATGTACTCAAGGTTCCTATGGTCAGTCCAAACGACAAAAGGAACGGTCGCCCCCTCCAACCACTGTCGCCATTCGCCTAGGGCTAACCGGATGGCGAGCAGTTCGCGGTTTCCCACATCATAGTTACGTTCCGACGGGGACAGGCGATGAGAAAAATACGCGCATGGGTGGACCTTGTCGTCAGAGAGGGAGCGCTGAGAAAGAATGGCTCCCACGCCCACCTCTGACGCGTCAACCTCGACAACGAACTGTCTAGAGACGTCAGGTGTAACAAGGATAGGAGCGGATGTAAAACGATTCTTGAGGAGATCAAAAGCTCCCTGGGCGGAAACGGACCACTTAAAGCACGTCTTGACAGAAGTAAGGGCTGTGAGAGGAGCTGCCACCTGACCGAAATTACGGATGAAACGACGATAGAAGTTCGCGAAGCCGAGAAAGCGCTGCAGCTCGACGCGTGACTTAGGGGCGGGCCAATCAATGACAGCTTGGACCTTAGCGGGATCCATCTTAATGCCTTCAGCGGAAATAACAGAACCGAGAAATGTGACGGAGGAGGCATGAAAAGTGCACTTCTCAGCCTTCACAAAAAGACAATTCTCTAAAAGGCGCTGGAGGACACGTCGAACGTGCTGAAGATGAATCTGGAGTGACGGTGAAAAAATCAGGATATCGTCAAGGTAAACGAAAACAAAGATGTTCAGCATGTCTCTCAGGACATCATTGACTAATGCCTGAAAGACAGCTGGAGCGTTAGCGAGGCCGAAAGGAAGAACCCGGTATTCAAAGTGCCCTAACGGAGTGTTAAACGCCGTCTTCCACTCGTCCCCCTCCCTGATGCGCACGAGATGGTAAGCGTTACGAAGGTCCAACTTAGTGAAAAACCTGGCTCCCTGCAGGATCTCGAAGGCTGAGGACATAAGAGGAAGCGGATAACGATTCTTAACTGTTATGTCATTCAGCCCTCGATAATCTATGCAGGGGCGCAGAGACCCGTCCTTCTTCTTGACAAAAAAAAACCCCGCTCCGGCGGGAGAGGAGGAGGGGACTATGGTACCGGCGTCAAGAGCTACAGACAAATAATCCTCGAGAGCCTTACGTTCGGGAGCCGACAGAGAGTATAGTCTACCCCGGGGGGGAGTGGTTCCCGGAAGGAGATCAATACTACAATCATACGACCGGTGTGGAGGAAGAGAGGTGGCCCTGGACCGACTGAACACCGTGCGCAGATCGTGATATTCCTCCGGCACCCCTGTCAAATCACCAGGCTCCTCCTGTGAAGAAGAGACAGAGGAAACAGGAGGGATAGCAGACATTAAACATTTCACATGACAAGAGACGTTCCAGGAGAGGATAGAATTACTAGACCAATTAATGGAAGGATTATGACAAACTAGCCAGGGATGGCCCAAAACAACAGGTGTAAAAGGTGAACGAAAAATCAAAAAAGAAATGGTTTCGCTATGATTACCAGAAACAGTGAGGGTTAAAGGTAGCGTCTCACGCTGAATCCTGGGGAGAGGACTACCATCCAGGGCGAACAAGGCCGTGGGCTCCTTTAACTGTCTGAGAGGAATGTCATGTTCCCGAGCCCAGGTCTCGTCCATAAAACAGCCCTCCGCCCCAGAGTCTATTAAGGCACTGCAGGAAGCTGACGAACCGGTCCAGCGTAGATGGACCGACAAGGTAGTGCAGGATCTTGAAGGAGAGACAGGAGTAGTAGCGCTCACCAGTAGCCCTCCGCTTACTGACGAGCTCTGGCCTTTTACTGGACATGAAGTGACAAAATGACCAGCGGAACCGCAATAGAGACAGAGGCGGTTGGTGATTCTCCGTTCCCTCTCCTTAGTCGAGATGCGGATACCTCCCAGCTGCATGGGCTCAGCACCCGAGCCGGCAGAGGAAGATGGTAGTGATGCGGAGAGGGGGGCGACGGAGAGCGCGAGCTCCTTTCCACGAGCTCGGTGACGAAGATCAACCCGTCGCTCAATGCGAATAGCGAGTTCAATCAAGGAATCCACGCTGGAAGGAACCTCCCGGGAGAGAATCTCATCCTTTACCTCTGCGCGGAGACCCTCCAGAAGACGAGCGAGCAAGGCCGGCTCGTTCCAGCCACTGGAGACAGCAAGAGTGCGAAACTCAATAGAGTAGTCTGTTATGGATCGATTGCCTTGACATAGGGAAGACAGGGCCCTGGAAGCCTCCTCCCCAAAAACAGATCGATCAAAAACCCGTATCATCTCCTCCTTAAAGTCCTGATACTGGTTAGTACACTCAGCCCTTGCCTCCCAGATTGCCGTGCCCCACTCACGAGCCCGTCCAATAAGGAGAGATATGACGTAGGCGACACGAGCAGTGCTCCTGGAGTAAGTGTTGGGCTGGAGAGAAAACACAATATCACACTGGGTGAGGAACGAGCGGCATTCAGTGGGCTCCCCAGAGTAACACGGCGGGTTATTGATTCTGGGCTCCGGAGATTCGAAAGCCCTGGAAGTGGCCGGTGGATCGAGGCGGAGATGGTGAACCTGTTCTGTGAGGTTGGAGACTTGGGTGGCCAGGGTCTCAACGGCATGTCGAGCAGCAGACAATTCCTGCTCGTGTCTGCCTAGCATCGCTCCCTGGATCTCGACGGCTGAGTGGAGAGGATCCGAAGTCGCTGGGTCCATTCTTGGTCGGATTCTTCTGTTACGGTGAGTGAATGAGGACCCAAAAGCGAACTAACTTAAACAGAGCTTCTTTAATAACTAAACATAGGTAGGCTCAGATAGACCGGCAGATTCCGACAGGACAGGACAAGGTTACAGCAAACATGACGATAGTCTGGCTCAGGCATGAAACACAACAAACAAGAATCCGACAAGGACAGGAACAGAAACAGAGAGAGATATAGGGACCTAATCAGAGGGAAAAAGGGAACAGGTGGGAAACGGGGTGAATGGGTAGTTAGAGGAGACAAGGAACAGCTGGGAGAAAGCGGGGGAGAAAAGGTAACCTAACAACGACCAGCAGAGGGAGACAGGGTGAAGGGAAAGGACAGAGACAAGACACAACATGACAGTACATGACAGTTTGTTGCAGCGAACTAGGGATGTGTGTGCTTTCGGGACCTTTAACAGAATGTGACTGGCAGAACGGGTTTTGTATATGGAGGATGAAGGCTGCAGTAGATCTCAGATTGGGGGGAGTGAGGCCTAAGAGGGTTTTATAAATAAGCATAAATCAATGGGTCTTGCGACGGGTATACAGAGATGCCCAGTGTACAGAGGAGTATAGAGTGCCGATGGCCGAATGGTAAAGAACATCTAGCCGCTCGAGAGCACCCTTAGATAAATTATGTCTCAGCAATCTAGCATGGGTAGGCTGGTCATCTGAATCAGGGTTCGTTTGGTAGTTGGGGTGAAAGAGGCGCGATTACGATAGAGGAAACCAAGTCTAGATTTAACTTTAGCCTGCAGCTTTGATATGTCCTTTACATATGGAAAATATTAAAGGAACAGTTCACAAATGTTGAAAAACTACACTGAACGAAAATATCAATGCAACAATTTCAAAGATTTTACCGGGTTACATTCAGTCAATTGAAATTAATTAATTCGGCCCTAATCTATGGATTTCACATGACTGGGTGGTATACTGTATTTTATGATATAACGGTATTGATGCAGGGACCGGTTTGGGTTTTTACTTAAAGGCATTTGAATGTTTGGTTTGTTAAATGTGATCATCTCTCTCCATGCCACTTTCTACACTGCCCTAGCCCCGCCCCCTGTCACACAATGAGCGCATTTGTTATTCTTCGATCACGTGACACCTGCATTCAGTCTACATGATCAGATCGTTGTTGATAAAAATATGCTGTTTTCAGTTTGCGTCTTAATATAAATCCACTAGCGTTCTATAATTACACTATTAGTTTGTGTTTCATACGTCTGCAAACGGATAGTTTGTATTTTCTAAGCAATTTGGGTCTAAATCATGTTAGCCGGTAATTCTAATCACTAGTTAGCTGGCTAGCTACCCTAACTAATACATGTACTGAGTTAGAGTAAACGTAACTAGCTATACAGCCTGATAATACCAGCGATGGTGCGACCTAAATCAGCATGTTTTTTGTGCAACAGTATCTTCTAAATCAAAGAGGAATATGTAAAGCATGATTATTTTAGCTAAATTTAGTAAAGAAAAAACATTAAATGTAGCCAAAGGTTATATAGTGTCCCCTGGAAAAACTGGCCATCACTTTGTTCCTATACCTGTCACAATTACTCCTCCCTGGCATTTCCATTCGTTGTCATGTCAAACAACACTGTATTCAAAGTGCCCACTATTTAAAACGTACTGTCAAACAACACTGTATTCAAAGTGCCCACTATTTAAAACGTACTGTCAAACAACACTGTATTAAAAGTGCCCACCATTTAATACAGTACTGTTTTTAATTGGTTAACGTTGCATAGGCTTACATTTTTTTAAGTCATGTTAAAAAAAAATCTGAGCAGTAAATCTAAGCATGCATTTTGACTCAAAGTGTTCTTGAAGAGGTTGGTGATCACTGTTCTAGTTTTCCCTGTTAACTCTATCAACGTGTCCCTTTACTGTGGCAATTGTGATCAAATAAAAGCAATATTAGCCACTTTCAATGCAACATAACGAAACAAAAATAACAATGCAAGAGATTTTGTTGTAGGCAGAAGGTATCGGAGTAGGATTCTATTGCATTGACACGCACTACTCAGCCCGTACTCTACATAACTTAAACCATCAGAGCTGCAGTGGGCCTATATGCAAATAGACAATTGCCATATATGGATCTGTGCCACTTACTTTGAACTGGACTGTGTTTACAGGATGAGCGGTCGTGATCAGATGTGCTTGTTTCGAGATCAAAGCGAGAGCTGCATGTAGCCACGTGTGCACATTTTGTTCATATCCTTTGCTAGTTAGTGAGTTATTAGCCTAGTTAGAGATAATTTGTAGTCAGCAATAGGGGAGTGATTGCTTCCTACAAGAGCACAAAACATATACATTTGAAAAGCAAATCAGATAATGCTTTTTTTAAAATATTTTTTTGTCTTAAAGGGTGTTAAGTAGCCAATAGGCAGAGGGTAGCATAATTTGTCTGATTCTCTGTAATAATGGTATGGGAATAATAATGCCTTTTTTTGCATCAAACACAACATTTTTCAGTCACCTCCTTGTCTGAAGGACGATAGTGGATAAAGACGATAGTGGATAAACGGGTTAATGTTAAGCCCTGCATGTATTTTTCAAAAGATTAATGGAATGTAAGGCCCACACTGAACACCACACATTGGCTGCTTATGTAGGCTGAATGATAGAACAGCTATTTCCGTGCTAAAATGTTATGGGATGCATTTTCGCAATTGATTTAGATGGTAGGCCACTCTGGTAGGCCTACATTATGATCAAATAGCCACAGTAGCCTACTTGGCCACTGTAACTTAAAGCGGGTACAGCCTCAGTGAATGCGTGCTGAAAGTTGCACAAAATCCAAGTTTGCGCTCAGCAGAGGCATGTCTTGTGAGTATGCAGGCCATGGAAGAACTGGGACCTTTTCAGCTTCCAGGAATTGTGTACAGATCCTTGTGTCATGGGGCTGTGCATTATTATGCTGAAACATGAGGTAATGGCGGCGGATGCATGGCACGACAATGAGCCTCAGGATCTCGTCACAGTATCTCTGTGCATTCAAATTGCTATCTATAAAATGCAATTCTGTTCGAAGCTTATGCCTGCCCATACTATAATCACACCACCACCATGGGGCACTCTGTTCACGACGACATCAGTAAACCGCTCATGGTCTGAAATTTGCCTGGTACAGTTGAAACGTGGGAAGAGCACACTTCTTCAGGCATTTGCCCACTGAAGTCGGTTACGATGCTGAACTGCAGTCAGGTCAAGACCGGGGTGAGGACAATGAGCACGCAAATAAGCTTCCCTGAGATTGGTTCTGACAGTTTGTGCTGAAATTCTTTGGTTGTGCAAACCCAGTTTCAGTAGCTATCCGGGTGGCTGGTCTCAGAAGATCCCACAAGTGAAGAAGCCGGATGTGGAGGTCCTGGGCTGGCATGGTCTGCGTTTGTGAGGTTGGATGTACTGCTAAATTCTATAAAACAATGTTGGTGGCTTATGGTAGAGAAATTAACATTCAATTATCTGGCAACAGCTCTGGTGGACATTCCAGCAGTCAGCATGCCAATTGCACGATCCCTCAAAACTTGAGACATCTGTGGCATTGTGTTGTGTGACAAAACTGCACCTTTTAGAGTGGCCTTTTATTGTACCCAACACAAGGTGCACCTGTGTAATTATCATGCTGTTTAATCAACTTCATGATATGCCACATCTGTCAGATAGATGGATTATCTTGGCAGAGGAGAAATGCTCACTAGCAGGGATGTAAACAAATTTGTGCACAACATTTTGGAGAAATAAGCTTTTTGTGCGTACGGAAATGTTATTTTAGCTCATGTAACATTGGACCAACAATTTACATGTTACTTTTATATTTTTATTCAGTATACATTTACCAGCGTTGACATGATTCATGCTGCACCAATGTGGAGCAAAATGTATTTTCCAAGACAACAGTCACTTAACAAAATATTTAGGCACGGATTAATGTATTGAGAAAATCAGGGTTGGGAATTTCCTTGGCATTACCAAAGACAAAATATATACTATGAGGTTGCATACACACATGCCAAAATTCAGCACAACGCAAAAAGAATGCAAATAAAGTTTATTTTCTGATATTTTATTTAACACTTTATTTACAGGGACGATACACAAATTTTCTGTCAAAGTAAAACATTTTATCCAAAGGATTAAAATAATGAAAGTGCTTATATGGGTCAAGGTATCACAACGATAAAGCCAGCAAACAGTGGCAAAAAAAAAGATGGAAAAAAGAGTGCTGGCTTTACACATTTACATAACAAAACATACATTTCTCGTCTACAGTCTAGGGAAACAGGTAACAGATGTTTATGAGCTGTTGGATGAACAACACTGGATTGTAATTTACACCAACGTGAGCTGATGAATTCAAGTGGTCCATGCAGACAGGAGGAAAGATGTTGACAAAGAAGCAATGGCCAGCACACAGCAGCAACAGAAACAGCTGGCTACGTGAACTGCAAGTAGTTTCCAATGTGTTTCCATGGCCATACGAGTTCTTGTAGAGCTGAATAGTTTGACCCAATTTCAACTACAAGTGGTGAGCATCCCTTTACAAAGCAGTACATAAAAATGCTGCATTATAATTTCACTAAATGTTCAAACTGAGGGGACATATCTGACATTTTTCTCCATCTATCAACCAAAAGCAAACCTGTCCCAGCGTCATTGTCCACACCGTTTTGTTCCAACTAAAGGTTGCTGGAGTCACACAATGAAGTTGTGTAGGCTATACAAACTACTAAATGCACACAGAAAATGTCTGGGAGTGGTAGTAGTTACTCAACACTTTTGGCTAACGAGTAAGAGCCTTTGTAAATATTCAAGAGGGGTACTAAATAAACTGTACATAGAATGATAGTCTAATGCAGGGTTTTCCAAACTTGGTCCACCGGGACCCCAAGGGGTACATGTTTTGGTTTTTGCCCTACCACTACACAGCTGATTCAAATTATCAACTAATCATCCAGCTTTGATCATTTGAATTAGCTGTGAAGTGTTAGGGCAAAAACCAAAACGTTCACCGAGTTTGTGAAACGTTGGTCAAATAGATTTTTAAAACAATTTCTTAACACTATTCCCAAAAATATTCTCCTCTACCACATTCAAATTCTTAACTATACTTGATGTAAACTGTGAGCAATAAGCTTCAAAATCTGTTCAGTGCTTGAATTATTATTATTGATTGTTTTACAAACAGTGTCTGCTCAAGTGTTTTCATTAGCTACTTACTTTAACTCAAAAAAGTAGAAATGACCAGCACTTAGGTCACAGCATCAACAAAAACACCTAGCTCCCACCAGATGCCTACTCAGTTGCAAGCTGTTGCAGGGTCATGTTCATTAGGGCACACCATAGAGAAACATTTCAAAATGTTGTGCAATGGAAAACAAAAACAACCTTTTCTTATTGGACAAGTGCAGATCAGTGGGGGGAGCTATAGGAGGACGGGCTCATTGTAATGGCTCCCAAGTGGTACAGCGGTCTAAAGCACTGCATCTCAGTGCTAGAGGCGTCACTGCAGTCCCTGGTTCGATCCCGGGCTGTATCACAACCGGCTGTGATCGGGAGTACCATAGGGCGGCGCACAATTGGCCCAGCGTCTTCCGGGTTAGGGGAGGCAGTCATTGTAAATAAGAATTTATTCTTAACTGACTTGCTTAGTTAAATAAAAGGTAAAATAAAAAAACATTTAAAAAATGTCTGGAATGGAATGAAGGAACGGAGTCAAACGTGGTTTCCATGTGTTTGATACCGTTCCATTAATTCCATTCCAGCCATTACAATGAGCCCATCCTCCAATAGCTCCTCCCATCAGCCACAACTGGTTCAGATAGTACCTCCCCATCTCAAACCGCTTTCTTCCATTTCATGCCTGATGAACACAACCCAAGTGATGTGGATACGGACTTTGCCCCTGTCCTCAGGAGCCAGTGCAGTCAGTGTACGTGGTGACCATGTTCCCCCTGCGTTGTGTCACTGTTCTGCAGTGTTGCTTCGCTGTAGTACTCTGAAACCTGCTCTCAGTCTGCTTAGTAGTGTCCCTGTGAAAAGTAAACTTCTTCATGTCGTTAAACATGCCGTCAAAGCCACCACCACCCGCTGCTCCAAAAGCCCCCTGGGAGTGTCTCTTGTGTCTGCTGTGATGGGCCTCCTGGTGGGCCCGGAAGTGATCCTCGAAGTGCCTCTTGTGAAGGGCGTGTCGGTTCTGGCTGTAAATATCAAAGTCCTTGAACATGTCGCCAAAGTTGAAGGGCTGGTGGACGTTTGGACCGTTTCTGCCTTTGGTTCCATCATTATGGAATGTGCCATGTCCAAACTGGTCATACTCTTGTCTCCTCTTCTCGTCTGACAATGTTTCATATGCTGTAGATGAGAGTTGCAAAAAAGGGTTTCAGATCATACCAATGATTCTATTAGCAGTAGTGTAAAAAAACAACAACACAATAATAAGAAAGAAAGAAAGCGCTGGAACGTGAGTAGACATTTCCATAAATAAAGGCACGGCAGTAATGTATCAACCTGTAACAGGAATATTTAAGATGACTAAACTTCTTATCTAATTTGGCATGATCAACACAATGTTTAGCATATTTAAGAGTTTTTGTAATAGAAAATCCTTTGCAGAGTTACACTCAAGGTGTGGGTTGATGGCTGCTAGACTGGAAGCCAAATGTTAGGGATTCTCATATCTGTTGATGGCGATTGACTCCAGACAGGAGGTACATGGACGCACTGTTGTATTGCATTGATGACATTCTGTGAACACTGTGTGATTCTGTAGCAGCCTGACAAAGTCACTGCCTTTTTTGTTTTGACTTTCGACAGAACACTTGGCACTTTTTGATTAGGATATAGGGGCCTGCTCAGAGAAGGCCAGTTAGACATGTTCCTCTGCTTGTGCTGGACTTGCAATTTATAATAAACCAGATTGACTCTTAATTTACTTTATCCGGGACTGCTCTTCTCCTTTGTTCACCTGGAAATCCATATTACGCTTACCCTCAGCAATGTCTCTGAACTTTGTCTCAGCATCTGGGCTCTTGTTCTTGTCTGGGTGATACTTCATAGCCAGCTTGTGAAAAGCCTTCTTTATCTGACGCTCGTTGGCATCTTTCGGCACTCCCAATATGTCATAGTAGTCCTTTTTGGCCAGTATTAACTCTGTTATTATCAGGATACAAACTGCAAATGCGAAGGCTGACTGTGAAGTTGCCATGGTGCTGGTGGCTTCTGTAGAGTAAATATGGGAGGAGAAGAAGAACAGTTGACGCTACAATACAGCACACGCGTGTAAAAAAACGTACAATGCATCAACTGAGACCACAGTTCCCTGTATTATTTATGCAAATGAGTGGGCAGGTATACTACTAGCATTGATGTAATCTCCAACCTAAATACCCCACTGTTCCCACATCATGTAGTTTCAGCTAATCGTGTGATATATTTCACTATCAACCGTTTTTTGAGTTGAGAAAAGTGATATCACACGTACTCCGATCATCTGCATCTTGACGAAACTAGTTAACAGTATTGATGGAGACAGGCAGGCAGATTGAGCCTGGTTGAACTAGCTAACGTTAGCTAAGACAACTCAGTTAACCTGAACTGACACGATATTAGCGATATTTTGTATTTTTTTCATTCATCCAAAGATAAGGGCACAACAAACGACACATTGCTGGTGATGATGTTGGCTATCTTATATAACGTTAGCTAACGTTTGCTAATTAATGTTAGCTGATGTTAGTTCACAATTTAACGCTAGCAAGTTTGATTGCCAAAAAACAATGATTGAATTACCCTAATCATGGAGTTATGCGAAGAGTCAAAACTGCAACAATACAGTTTTACTTACATTTTTTGCTGAATTGCGAAGGATAACTTCAGTTAAGTCGCACTATTTTTGATATTTTGATGCTCCATTGCGCACCTTCCTCTTTGGTGGTGTTTAGGGCGGACTACACCGGAAAAGGTTTATTGCTGCCAACTACTGGATGCGAAGGGGGAAAAGAGTGGAAATCGAAAACGGAATTAAACTGAAACCAAAGACAGTAGCTACAGTATGAAGAACACTATATGCATCCTAATTTTTAAAAAATATATATTTTACAATGAGTGGATGGAGAAAGGTATCTGGTATTTTCCGGTTAAAGGGTTCTACATGGAACCCAATAGGGTTTTACTTGGAACCAAAAAGGGTTCTTCAAAGGGTTCTCCTATGGGGACAACCAAATAACCCCTTTAGGTTCTTGTAACGGCTGTTGGTGGAAGAAAGTGAGGACCAAGGTGCAGCGTGGTACGTGTTCGTCATTTTTATTAAATAGAACTGAACACTAAATACAAAGTAACACGAGGAACAACCGAAACAGCTGCGTCAAAAATCATGTGGGAAAAGGCTACCTAAGTATGGTTCTCAATCAGAGACAACTATAGACAGCTGCCTCTGATTGAGAACCACACCCGGCCAAACAACAAAGAAAAAAGAAAACATAGAAAATGAACATAGAATGTCCACCCTAGTCACACCCTGGCCTAACCAAAATAGAGAATAAAAGCCACTCTATGGCTAGGGCGTGACAGTTCTAGATAGTGCCTTTCTTTGTAAGTGCAGTCGTCCAAGAAATAACATCATATATATATACTCTAGTGCTACATCAATAGGGTCTGTAAAATATTTTGTTCTTTACATTAATTTAAATACTGAACAAAAATGTAAACACAACATGGAACAATTTAAACGATTTTACTGAGTTACAGTCCTTATAAGGAAATCAGTCAATTGAAATAAATTCATTAGGCCTTAATCTATGGATTTCACATGACAGGGTAGGGGCACAGCCATGGGTGAGCCTGGGAGGACATAGACCCAGCTAATCAGAATATGTTTTTCCCCAAAAAAGGGCTTTATTACAAACAGAAATACTTGTTAGTTTCATCAGCTGTCCAGATCTCAGACAGTCCCACATGTGAAGAAGCCAGATGTGGAGGTCCTGGGCTGGCGTGGTTACACGTGGTCTGCAGTTGTGAGGCCAGTTGGCCTACTGCCAAATTCTCTAAATGACGTTGGAGGTGGCTTATGGTAGAGAAATTAACATTCCATTTTCTGGCAACAGCTCTGGTGGACATTCATGCAGCCAGCATGCCAGTTGCACGCTCCTTCAAAACGTGAGACATCTGTGGCATTGTGCTGTTTAATCAGCTTCTTGATATGCCACACCTGGCAGGAGGACGGACTATGGAACATTTCTGAGATATTTTATTTCAGCTCATGAAACCTGGGACCAACACTTTACATGTTGAGTTTATATTTTTGTTCAGTGTACTTAAGCTAGAACCATTTATCAACATGCTCCACCTTATAATATTATTTATCTTGTGTAAAGTAATAATTATCTTTAGTTTACATTTTTTGTAACGTTATTTTAACATTATGCACTATGCAAAGCTGCAAAAATTCTTGATTTCGTATCATACACATAGCTTCTTAACGCATTTTATTTTGAACACTAACTCAGAAAACTGGAAGTCTTAATGTTGCTGCCATGGTGCTAATGAAACTAGGCCTAACCCGAATTGGAATTGTGATGTTTGTTTGTGTTTTTTCCACCCAGAGGGAGCGGCTGCTCTGAGCCATGCATCCTCGGGTCAAGATCTATTTATTGCTTTGCTCTTAGGAACAGGGCACCATTGAAAGAAGGGATTTCTGGGTTAGCGTTAAGGGTGGAGATGACGCCCGTCATTTGGTGCAACGCAGACCCGGTGCTGAGCGTGGTGAAACAGAGGTGTCAGAGACTGTCCTTTTGAGTTGCGAATTAGAGTCTTTACCGACAAAGTCATGTTAGGACATATCAGTTACAGAGGAGGCTGGTGGGAGGAGCTATAGGAGGACGGGCTATTTGTAATGGTTGGAATGAAATGATTGGAACGGAGTCAAACATGTGGTTTCCATATGTTTGATGTGTTTGAAAATGTTCCATTTAATCCATTCCAGCCATTTCAATGAGCCCATCCTCCTATAGCTCCTCCCACCAGCCTCCACTGACCAGTTATCTTGTTAGAGCGTGTTTCAGGCAGTGTGTCCAATCTGTCCATCCTGATCAAGTCCTCTAGCCCTAAATCTTTCATTTTGACACCACCTCACATCAGAGCAGCATGCAGTACAGCATTGTTTTTTTGCCTTCATAATCATGTTGTGTCTGGTGAGATTCTGGGGCAGCTGATTTGCATGTGTTGTTTTTCTATGCTGGGTCTAGAATGGCACCCTACACCCTATAGTGCACTTCTTTTGAACAGGGCCGAGTGCCCATTGGGCTCTGGTCAAAAGTAGAGGTTGACCGATTAATCGGAATTGCCGATTTAATTAGGGCTGATTTCAAGTTTTCATAACAATCGGAAATCTGTATTTTTGGACACCAATATTTTTTTTTAACACCTTTTATTTAATCTTTATTTAACTAGGCAAGTCAGTTAAGAACACATTCTTATTTTCAATGACGGCCTAGGAACGGTGGGTTAACTGTCTCGTTCAGGGGCAGAACGACAGATTTTTACCTTGTCAGGTCGGGGGATTCAATCTTGCAACCTTACAGTTAACTAGACCAACGCTCTAACCACCTGATTACATTGCACTCCACGAGGAGACTGCCTGTTACGCGAATGCAGTAACCAAGGTAAGTTGCTAGCTAGCATTAAACTTATCTTATAAAAAAAACAATTAATCAATCATAATCTCTAGTTAACTACACATGGTGTAGTTCAAGTCTATCAACTCCCGAGATTAGGCTGGTGTAACCGATGTGAAATGTCTAGCTAGTTAGCGGGGTGCGTGCTAATAGCGTTTCAAATGTCACTTGCTCTGAGACTTGGAGTAGTTATTCCCTTTTCTCTGCAAGGGCCGTGGCTTTTGTGGAGCGATGAGTAACGCTGCTTCGAGGGTGGCTGTTGTCGTTGTGTTCCTGGCACATTGTGTTCCTAGCTTTGTTGTGTTCCTAGCTTTTTTACATGGCACATATTGCACTTTTACTTTCTTCTCCAACACTTTGTTTTTGCATTATTTAAACCGAATTGAACATGTTTCATTATTTATTTGAGGCTAAATTGATTTTGTTGATGTATTATATTAAGTTAAAATAAGTGTTCATTCATTATAGTTGTAATTGTCATTATTACAAATAAATGTTAAAAGATCGGGCGATTAATCGGTATCGTCTTTTTTTGGGTCCTCCAATAATCAGTATCGGTATCGGCGTTGAAAAATTATAATCGGTCGACCTCTAGTCAAAAGTAGTGCACTATTTAATAGGGTGGCATTTGGGACACAACCTTAAGCTCTCTGATGCCTTCCTAAATGTCAAGTTTTGCTATGGCAACAGCATAGCGTCCATAATGTTATATAAGATGAGTCAGTCAATGAGAGAACTCTCTTACTATGTAGTAGGGATGTTAAATGTTCAGCCTACTGCACAGAACTTATGGATGCTCTACTCTAGAGTGCTTGGTTAAACTGTGCTTAGGAGCATTTTTTACTCTCATGATTAAATTAGGAATAAATAAATGTCATTGTTGTAAAAATGTGTGTGTGCTTTATTTACTATCATCATAAATTAACATATTGAATTACTTTGACATATTGAATTATGTTATATTACTCAAATTTCCTTATGGTGGAGAAAACGGGTTACTACTTTACAGAAGCTTGCTTTTTTACAACATTACATATCCTTTTTGCTTCAGATTGGTGATCTTTAGTTTACAGTCATCACCAATAAATTAAAATCAATTGCCTTAAACAGATTCATATATTTGGTTTGGTACTGTTGATTTTGTTATACTCGCCTGTCCGTTGCAGGACTTGTTGTTATTGATTTGGACATGCTAAAACGGTGTTTTGACATTGGGCTATTTATCAAAATGTCTTGTCAACAGGAAGCAGCGACAGAATCATTATCAACTTAAGTTTTAGGGATATAAACGTAACATTAATTTCCAATGATATAGATCTTAATCAGGTAAAAACTGCAGAATTATGTCCAAAAACGAGATGTGATTTATTTATTTTGATGATTTACCAGAAATCACCAAAACGAGTTTGCACTGCCCTGTTTGTTCCCTTATCATATAGGCTATTTATATTACAGATAGTCTTATCTGTAGGGACTTTTCGATTGGACACTTAACCCATTTTAACCCAGGGCCTTTGTTTCTGGCCTTGCATAAAAACTAGCAATGTAGAACTGAATAAATGAGTGTATGTTCACCATGTAGTATTACCGTGCCAACTTTGTCTCCGACAGGCTGAGAATCCGTCTCTGAAAGCAGAGGTCAGGGAGGCCCTCACTCTGGTGGGTTATACCAACCCTGTTAAAGGCCTGGGCATCAGGGTTCGACGGAGGGCGAATCAGGTACAGTAATATGTGTCTGTGTGTTTTTTTTTGTGTGTCTGTGTGGTTTGTCAAACGGTGACTGCGTTCAAGTTTATCCAATGTTCTCCATTGACTGTGTGTGTGGCACTGGCGGATGTTATTACCAGTCTCTGTGCCAGACTGACTGACTCTGCTACCTAATACCCATGGCCTGTTCAGAAACAACCCCTAGCCCCTACAGTCCAGAGTCTAGACACTTGTGGAGATCTGAGAGGGATTTATGGCTGGTGGTGACATGGTGAGAGCTCCACCTTACCCTCTGAAAGGCTTGATGGAATGTATTGCTTACACCTGTCCAATCCTCTCAGATCTCCATAAGTGTCTATGAATAGCGGCTAGTGGTGGCTTCTGGGCAGGACCCCCACAACCCTCCGGGTGTGTGATGGACCTTCTACTGTACATCACGACTTGAGGCATTGGTTGGTTGTTACATTCCATTGCTATACACACACATGGATTTGCACAGGTGTACGCTGGACACACCCACAGCATTTACATGTCTACTATTCACACCCTTGATTCATTCCAGCTAGTTAGATGTGCAACCACTGACTAAATATAGCCAGGGCATATCTCTAGATAGATACTGTTGTTTCGGCTGTATGGCATCATTGAATAAGATTACCAATGGTTAGTTAGGTAACTAGAATATATGAGTCAGCTAACTATTTACAGTAACAGCAGTTCATTAATAAGTCAATACACACTAAATCTTAAGCAGATGTTTAGAAATCTTACTTTATCTTGGCACAGTGGCATGGTATGGGGAGCTATTAATTGATGAATTAATAGATTCATATAATGGCATTAGAAGGGTGAACTACTTTGAAAGTACAGGAAGTGTTGGCTGTGCACTTAACCAATGACAGGCATTCCACATTTCACCCCACCCACATGTGAAAATTGAAATATCAAGTGGTGTGTTTTGATTTAATATGCAGTTATATTTTGAAAAATGAATAAACAAGCAGTTCCCGATTGCTCCATTTTAAGTCGGGAAAAAAATGATCAAAACATATACAGACCGTAATCTTACCTCAGGAACATGTTGTCCAAGACATAGGTTAATTATCTTCACCGACTTAACAGCGTAGACACCAACATGTCGGTCAATTCTCCAGATCAACATTAATTACCACACTTTGGCTGTTGTTCAATCGTGTGCATTATCACACCAGCTCTTTATCACTTGTCTGTCATTCAGGAAAACATTTCCTGAATCAGCTGATGTTGCACTATAATTTCCCCACATAACTAAACAGCAAGACATCAAATGCGCATTAATCAACTGTTATGCATAATTATTGAAGAACCCCATTAAAACTTCTTATGACTGGGGGCAGTATTGAGTAGCTTGGCTGAATAAGGTGCCCAGAGTAAACTGCCTGCTACTCAGTCCCAGTTGCTAATGTATGCATATATTTGGATAGAAAACACACTGACGTTTCTAAAAACTGTTTGAATGATGTCTGTGAGTACTCATATGGCAGGCAAAAACCTGAGACAAAATCTAACCAGGAAGTGAGAAATCTGAGGTTGGTCATTTTTCAACTCATTGCCTATTGAAGATACAGTGGGATATTGGTCATGTTACACTTCCTAAGGCTTCCACTAGATGTCAACAGTCTTTAGAACCTAGTTTGATGCTTATACTGTAAAGTGGGGCAAATGAGAGGGGAACGAGTCAGAGGTCTGGCAGAATGCTTTGAGCTCGTGACGCTCGTTCACGTGAGAGCGAGCTCTGTTCCATCGCAATTCTACAGACAAAGGAATTCTCCGGTTGGAACATTATTGAAGATTTATGTTAAAAACATCCTAAAGATTGATGTTTCTACGGACTGTAACGGAACTTTTTGACATTTCGTCTGCTCCTAGTGAACACGCTTCGTGACTTTGGATTTGTTTACAAAACACGCTAACAAAAGTAGCTATTTTGACATAAATGATGGACATTATCGAACATAACAAACATTTATTGTGGAACTGGGATTCCTGGGAGTGCATTCTGATGAAGATCATCAAGGTAAGTGAATATTTATAATGCTATTTCTGACTAATGTTGACTGAACAATATGGCGGATATCTTTTAGGCTTGTTTGGTCTCTGAGTGCCGTACTCAGATTATAGCATGGTTTGCTTTTTCCGTAAAGCTTTTTTGAAATCTGACACAGCGGTTGCATTAAAGGAGAAGTGTATCTAAAGTTCCATGCATAACACTTGTATTTTCATCAACATTTATAATGAGTATTTCTGTAAATTGATGTGGCTCTCTGCAAAATCACCGGATGTTTTTGGAACTACTGAACATAACGTGCCAATGTATACTGAGATCTTTTTTATATAAATATGAACTTTATCGAACAAAACATATATTTATTGTTTAACATGAAGTGATCAGAGAAGACTGGATCCAGAGGTTGTATTTACAAAATATACAAGCAATGAAAAATTGTAAAAAATAATTGTCAAATATATCATTTTGAAAACTACAAACTTAAATGGTCTTTAGCAGAATAACCTCCACACAAGGACTAAGGCAAGATGCCTCAAACAAACTGCAAAATGTCCATAAACTCACACATCTGAGATGAATATGGCAGAGTTATACAAACAGTATGTTGTCTGACAAGCAGCCCTCCATGAATGCGGAGAATAAGGATCCTAAATGGACCTTCCCTAACCTGGCATAAACCCTTCTCACCTTTAAACAGAAATTCTCAATGACAACGGCTGTTTGTTAACTCATTAATGAAAACAAAGACATTATTTGCACAAACATTAATGTTTTAGCGTAACAATGAAACACCCCTTAAATGGGATAAACCAAGTACAAATAGTGGTGAGTAGAACAAGTTGGCGATAGAACAGAAGAATTACGAATGCTAAATATTTCTAAATAAATGAAATTATTACCAGACATTGGCATTTGTGTTCTTTACATGATACAATGCACCGTTTGAGGCAATTAGCGAAATCATAGTCTATTTAGCAAGCAAATGTTTGTACCATACGATCAGTCTGTTCGTGTAGGGAGAAATTGAGGGAAATTTCCAGACATGGCAATGGCTCAAAGGCACATTGTCACACACACTCTATAACCCAGATATCAAGTAGGACCTGACACCACAGATGTAATCAAACAGTTGGTAGATGGGTTTGCCTGTCAGGGCTTCCAGATTCTGCAGAGTCTGAAGGGCAATCAGTCCCCTGGAGAGTAGAAAACACACACACAAGCACACACACACATGGGTTGTAAGGCCAGGACGATATCAGTATTGTGACATTTTTTTCCATGGCAAAAATGAAAACACGACGCAGACCAAACTCTTTGGTCCTTTAACACTAGAACCTCCATATACCAATGGCCACTGAAGTTTGATTTTGTAAATAAATAAAAAGCAGCCCCGAAACAAGTATGTCCTGCACCTTCCCTGACTTTTTAAGTGTTTATATTTTACACTACACTGCTTCTGTAAAAAGAAGCTGTTATGGGACTGTTTTTTTATTTACTGTAACTACTACTAATCACATGTATTGTCCAAAACATATCCTTGACTCTATCCAGCGACGCAAATGATGCCAGCCCACTGAATGAATGACAAATGGATGGAATGGACAGTAATTATGCACCTTACTTCACAATCAAATTTAAATTAGGCCTAACTGAATGATGAGGGCGATGAGGTTGATTTAATTTAGAACAACAATAGTGTAATGACGAGGTTGTGTTATGCCTATTATTAGGGTTGGTGCTCATGTTAATAATTTGACCACGCGGCTCGCAGGTTGATAGCATTCTCTTTTACGCTTGACTTTGCGAAAAGAAGCTATAACAGGACTGTTTTATTTACTGTAACTACTACTAATCACATGTATTGTAAGGGAAATTAAAACATGCTATGTGTTGCAGTAGGCCTTCAGAATGATGCAAAACATATCCTTGGCTATATCTAAATTGATGAGGAGGAAACAAACGATGCCAGTCAGCCTTCACAGCCAGCCCATCGAGAACTAAACCTAAACTATACCCACATATTTTTGTTACACATAATAAGAGTTAGCCTATAGACCAGATTCAATTAACAATAATCTGATGAGTGACAATATTGGGACTATCAGTCATTTACAGATGCAGGGAAAGGAGCATCACTTTATCAAATCCTCCTTCAGAGTCACATGCAGGTAAAACATTTGGTTTGCACTTACCTTTGTCAAATGACACTCGTAATTCAAGAGGTGCAGCTCTATTTCCAAAGAATATCCGTGCTGTCTATGCATTCAGCACACGAACACTTGCGGAGCAGCATTGTTCTGGCTACTAAGCAAAAACTAGTAACATAATAAACGTAGAATTAAAATATACTATTCTGTCATCAATGGATGAATGGGCAATAGAAACTGATAATGGTGCATGTGACTTCAGTGAACTGAATGATGAGGGGGGGGGGGGGGGGTGAAGAGGGTGATTGAATTTAGAATAGTGTAATTTTGATGAAGAATTGTGGGTATTGTGGGCAGTCAAATTATTTTATTATGAAAGGCTGGAAATTGTAAATATTGTATATAATTTCCCCTTGGAGCATCTCCGCAAAAAAATAACAGAACAGAGCCAACTGAGACGATGATCGCAACTGCCACCGTGAGACCGGAATCTGGGAGGGGTGACACGGTTTGGATAGAAAAGAGTGATGAGTTTATGTGATATGCCGATGTTGCAGCACACCAGAGATTACACTGTTGCTCATGCGCACAGAAAATGAAGCCGTTTTTGCACACTTGTATGTCTGTAGGACACTCGGCGGAAACAGCATGGATGTGGAGTCATGGTTTGATAGGTATGGGGTGGCCTTTTTCTGAGAGACCATGCCACGCAACCGCTTCAGGGAGATTACACGACCCCTGCGACAGGTGCACACGAAACAAGGCCCATGAAAACTGTATGCAGTGCAACCGATTGGTTTGTAGGGCTTGCTCACTCAAAGCCCCGAAGCTGTGTGCTGACTGTAGACCCAAAGCATAAAGAGAAGACAAGATTGATTAATGCAGTACAGTGTCCGATACAATCAACAAATGACTGTGTTTTATATCTTGTCATGAATATACTGCCAATCAGAGCTGTGTATGTAAATATATTCAGATTTGTTTCTTAACACCCACATAATCAGACTGAGCATTTCAAGGCTCAGGAAAATAAAGGATAGCATTTTTATTTTGGAGGTATTTTAACACACACAGTGATTCATCAAAAATACAGAGATTTTTTAAATACAATTACCAAAACTGCATGGGGGCTTTAATAGTTGTCAAATGCTTAATTCCTTGGTGCTTGGGAGAATCTCAATTTAATTTCCTTGATTTGTCACATCCTCTCTCCTCGTCTCCTTCTCAAAACCCATTGGATGAGAAGGTCAGAGGTCCTTCCTTTTCATGGATTTTTGTCTCAATTATTTAATTATTTTTTTTATCTGTCTGTGAACACATTGAACAATAGTGCAATGTTGCATACAGCGTTTTTAAGGAGACATATAAAACAGGCCTGCTGAAACTCTTGAGTCCTACTAGGATATACCTGGGCACCCTATTCTGCACTTGGGTATTTTCTGAGCCTACTGCTTCTTTCATCCTTCCACTTGACATTTTGTCTTGGATGTTTTTGGACTACTGTCAAACTTGAACTCCACTTGGATATACTCTTTTGGACTCTCCTGCGGCCCGGTGTAGCGCTTGCCACCCTCCTGACTATCATACTGGTAACACAGCCTCCATTGCATTGCTGTTTTGATGGGCCCCAGCATTTAATTGCACTGAGTAAATCACCGCTCTCTCCTTGCTGTTGTTATGCTGGCAAGTTTTGTGCCTTGGTTGTGTTCATTGTGGGTCCTAGTGATGACTCTATTTGAGTCTGTGGTTGCGTTCTGGCCTGTTGCCTATAACTGTGGGGATCCCACAAACTGTGTGATTCAATCTAACTATCACACTGTGTGGATTGATTGACTTTTAGCTGATTCCTCTCCAACCTATCGTTTTTTCCAACTTTCCACCGCACAGGTAAACTGAACTTTTCCATATTGGCTGCTACCACTCTCAGAGACTACGGTGTACGTTTCATCCCATGTAGGAGCTGCACCTATTTTGGACAGTTTTGGGATAATTGGCCGGACAAATTTCCGGTGTGGAAACTGTCAGCTTATTCAGGAATGTGTGTCTGAGCTGGACGTCCAGAGTAAACACATTGAGACATTGCATTGTATCCTGGATAGGTCACAATCTGCATGGTTGTTGTGCCACTGCTTCGCCACTGTGCTGCCACTCTCTGGCTGATTTGCCAGGGTTGCCTTGCAGAGACCTCTCCCCAATGAAGTCACCTCTTGCCTCCCATCTCACCTGCCCTTCACATCCTACCCTGACCTCCCATTGAGGGGTTGTCATGTGTTCAGAGCTGACAGACAGGGTAGAGGTGGGGGAGTGGCCATTTTTATAAAAAAAATAGTTTCTCTGTCTCTACTGACATCCATTTCCCTTGCCAAAACTACAGTCAGATTTTATAGCTATGCACAAATCCCTTGTTGATTTTAAACGTGTGCTTAATGCGGCAAAACAAAATTCATATTGTTCTTTAACTCACGTTAAGTATGTTTCAGAGATGGTTCTCCAATTGAACGTGTTCCCGCATATAAATGCTTAGGCATTTGGATTGATATGAATTTGATCTTTAAAAAACATAGATAAGCTGGTTAAGAAGCTAAGATTTAAAATGGGCTTTTTCTACAGAAACAGATTGTGTCTTTCTCTAAGCAGCAGGAAGCAGATTATTCAGTCAACCTTTTATTTAATCTGTTCTTGATTACGGTGATAGTATTAATCAAAGTGCAGCTGCTACTACTTGTAAACCTTTGAATGCCATCTACCATAGTCACCGTTGTGTTGTTACTGGCGACAGCTTTGATACTCATCACTGTATCCCGTATCAAAAGGTTGGCGGGACTTCGCTAAAGACCCATAGATCTCTACATTTCTCCCATTTGTGTTTACAAGGCCCTACTTCATAAACTTCCGTGTTATCTAACTTTGCTATTGAAGTATAGACACCTAAGTCTTAAGGTTCCTAGGGTCTCCACCGAGCTAGGTAAATCTGGTTTTAGTTGTAATGCACCATATTGATGGAACAAAATTAATCTTGATGTTGTGGTATTGTTCAGGCAAAGTGCAGACTTTCAGCTTTAATTTGAGGGTATTTACATCCAAATCGGGTGAACAGTGTAGGAATTGCAGCACTTTTTATATGTGGTCCCCCACATTTCAGGGGCTCAAAAGTAATTGGACAAACTAACATAATCATAAATTAAATTGTGAGTTTTAATACTTGGTTGCAAATCGTTTGCAGTCAATGACTGGAACCCATAGACATCACCAGATGCTGGGTTTCTTTCATGGTGATGCTCTGCCTTTACTGCAGCTGTCTTCAGTTCCTGCTTGTTCTTGGGGCGTTTTGCCTTCAGTTTTGCCTTCAGCAAGTGAAATGCATGCTCAATTGGATTCAGGTCAGACTATTGACTTGGCCATTGCAGAACATTCCACTTCTTTGCCTTAAAAAAGTATTGGGTTACTTTCGCAGTATGCTTCAGGTCATTGTCCATCTGCGCTGTGAAGCACCGTCCGATGAGTTTTGAAGCATTTGGCTGAATCTGAGCAGATAATATAGCCCTAAACACTTCAAAATGTATCCTGCTGCTTTTGTCAGCAGTCACATCATCAATAAACACAAGGGAACCAGTTCCATTGGCAGCCATACATGCCCATGCCATAACAGCAACTCCACCATGATTCACAGATGAGGTGGAATGCTTCGATCATGAGCAGTTCCTTCCCTTCTCCATACTCTTCTCTTCCCATCATTCTGTTACAAGTTGATCTTTGTTTCATCTGTCCACATGATGTTGTAACAGAACTGTACAGGCTTTTTTAGATGTTGTTTGGCTAACTAATCTGCTCTTCCTGTTTTTGAGGCTTACCAATGGTTAACATCTTGTGGTAAACCGTCTGTATTTACTCTGGTGAAGTCTTCTCTTGACTGTTGACTTTGACACAGATACGCCTTCCTCCTGTAGGGTGTTCTTGATCTGGCCAACTGTTGTGAAGGGTTTTTCTTCACCAAGGAAATAATTATTCTGTCACCCACCGCAGTTGTTTTCCGTTGGTCTTCTGGGCCTTTTGGTGTTTCTGAGCTCACCAGTGTGTTCTTTCTTTTTAAGAATGTGCCAAATAGTTGATTTGGCCACACCTAATATTTTTGCTAATGATTTTTCAGCCTAATGATGTCTTGCTTCACTGGCAGTGACAGCTCTTTGGACTTCATATTGAGGGTTAACAGTAACAGATTACAAATGCAAATGCCACACTTGAAATTAAATCAACTCTAGACCTTTTATCTGCTTACTTGTAAATTAACTAAATTAGGTATTAACACACACCTGGCCATGGAGCAGCCAATTGTCCAATTACTTTTGGTGTAAAAAAAAAAGGTGTTGTAATGCCTACACCGTTCACCCGATGTGGATGTAAATACCCTCAAATTAAAGCTGGAATTACTTTCAGCTCATATCCATTAATTAATTTCAACTCCAATATGCTGTGGTAGACAGCTAAAAACAAGAATAACTTGGTCAATGTCCAAATATTTATGGACCTGACTGTACCAGTCAAAAGTTTGGACACATCTACTCATTCAAGGGTTTTTCTTTATTTTTATTTTCTATTTTCTACATTGCATAATAATAGTGAATACATCAAAACTATGAAATAACACATGTAGAATCATGTATTAACCAAAAAAGTGTTATTTTATATATTTTATATAAGATTCTTCAAAGTAGCCACCCTTTGCCTTGATGAAGCTTTGCACACTCTTGGCATTCAACCAGCTTAATAAGGTAGTTATCTGGAATGCATTTCAATTAACAGGTGTGCCTTTTTAAAAGTTCATTTGTTGAATTTCTTTCCTTTTTAATGCGTTTGAGTTGTGTTGTGACAAGATAGGAGTGGTATACAGAAGATAGCCCTATTTGGTAATAGACCAAGTCCATATTATGGCAAGAACAGCTCAAATAAGCAAAGAGAAATGACAGTCCATCATTACTTTAAGACATGAAGGTCAGTCAATTATTATTATTGTAATTATTGTCAATTATTTGGTTGACAGAACACATTGAATTCTATTATTGTCACGTTCTGACCTTATTTCATTTTTTATGTGTTTATTTTAGTTGGTCAGGGCGTGAGTTGGGGTGGGCATTCTATGTTGTTTTTCTATGTTTTGTTCTGTTATATTTCTATGTGTTTGGCCTAGTGTGGTTCTCAATCAGAGGCAGGTGTCAGTCATTGTCTCTGATTGCGAGCCATATTTAGGTAGCCTGTTTTCTATTGTGTTTTCTGGGTGGTTGTATCCTGTGTTAGTGTTTTCACCATACGGGACTGTTTCGGTTGTTTGTACTTTTGTTATTTTGTTCAGTGTTCTGTTGATTTATTAAATATATCGTTATGGACACTTACCACGCTGCACATTGGTCTGGTCCTTGCTACTCCTCCTCTGAAAAAGAGGAATTCCGTTACAGAACCACCCACCAAAAAAGGACCAAGCAGCGTGGTAATGGGCAGCAGAAATCTCAAGACTCATGGACATGGGAGGAGATTTTGGAAGGCAAGGGACCCTGGGCACAGGCTGGGAAATATTGCCACCCCAAGGCAGAGCTGGAGGCAGCTAAAGCTGAGCGGCGGTGGTATGAGGAATCTGCACGGCAGCACGGCTGGGACAAGAGGCAGCCCCAAAAGTTTCTTGGAGGGGGTGTGGCTAAGTCAGGTAGGAGACCTGAGCCAACTCCCCGTGCTTACCGTGGAGAGAGGTAGACTGGGCAAGCACTGTGTTATGCCGTGAGGCGCAAGGTGTCCCCGGTGCGCAGGCATAGCCCGGTGCGTTACAGCCGCTGAGCCGGCTTCATGGCACATCTGATCTCCAGTGCATCTCCTCGGGCCGGGGTACATGGCACCAGCCCTACGCATGGTGTCCCCGGTTCGCCAGCACAGCCCAGTGCGGTCTTTTCCACATCGCCGCACTGGCCTGGCTACGGGGAGTATCCAGCCAGGTAGGGTTGTGCAGGCTCGGTGCTCGAGACCTCCAGTGCGCCTCCACGGTCCGGTTTATCCAGTGCCTCCTCCACGCACCAGCCCTCCGGTGGCAGCCCCCCGCACCAGGCTGTCTCCCCGTCTCCCTACAGGTGCTCCCGTCCGTCCTGAGCTGCCGGAGTCTCCCGTCACTCCTGAGCTGCCGGAGTCTCCCGACACTCCTGAGCTGCCGGAGTCTCCCGACACTCCTGAGCTGCCGGAGTCTCCCGTCACTCCGGAGCTGCCGGAGTCTCCCGTCACTCCGGAGCTGCCGGAGTCTCCCGTCACTCCGGAGCTGCCGGAGTCTCCCGTCACTCCGGAGCTGCCGGAGTCTCCCGTCACTCCGGAGCTGCCGGAGTCTCCCGTCACTCCGGAGCTGCCGGAGTCTCCCGTCACTCCGGAGCTGCCGGAGTCTCCCGTCACTCCGGAGCTGCCGGAGTCTCCCGTCACTCCGGAGCTGCCGGAGTCTCCCGTCCATTCGGGACCCGTTGCTAGGGTCCCCAATCTGGGGTCGGTGGCGAGGGTCGCCACTCCTAAGGTGCCACATAAGTGGGCAAAGACTATGGTGGGGTCCACGTCCCGCTCCAGAGCCGCCACCGCGGTAAATGCCCACCCAGACCCTCCCCTATTAGGTTCAGGTTTTGCGGCCGGAGTCCGCGCCTTTGGGGGCGGGGGGGTACTGTCACGTTCTGACAGTTCCTCTTTTATGTCTTTATTTTAGTTGGTCAGGGCATGAGTTGGGGTGGGCATTCTATGTTTTGTTCTGTTATATTTCTATGTGTTTGGCCTAGTGTGGTTCTCAATCAGAGGCAGGTGTCAGTCGTTGTCTCTGATTGCGAGCCATATTTAGGTAGCCTGTTTTCTATTGTGTTTTCTGGGTGGTTGTATCCTGTGTTAGTGTTTTCACCATATGGGACTGTTTCGGTAGTTTGTACTTTTGTTATTTTGTTCAGTGCTCTGTTGCTTTTATTAAATATATCATTATAGACACTTACCACGCTGCACATTGGTCTGATCCTTGCTACTCCTCTGAAGAAGAGGAATTCCGTTACAATTATTGTGTTTATTATATGAACTATTAAAATATATATAAATGCTGTTGCTTATCTTTTTCATTCTTTAGGAACGTTTAGCATGGCTGTAAATGATAGAAGCACAAAAAGACCTGGCAACTAACCCTCGACAAAGAAACATGCAGTCTCTATGCTTCTTGTGACATTTTCAATAACATGTGCAGTAGATGTTTTGTTGTTGCTAGGTGGAGTTATGGTCTCGTTGTGCCTACCTATACTTTTATTCCTGTGAATCTGCAAGAAAATCATCTTTAAATGTGTATCAAACCATTTTGAAAATGTGACCCTTATGTCACACATTGGCCTCTTTATTTATAGAAAAACCCACATGCCTGTTTGTGAGGGCAGCTTGGCCTGCAGTAAGGGAGGGTGGATTAACCTAAACAGAGCCGCTCCTCCCAGTCACTACAGTACTTGGCTGAACCCATTTCACACCCATGGGTTACCCAGTTCCTGGCACTGATGTAAAAATACTTTAAAGTACTAGTTAAGTCTGTTTTTTTTTTGTATCTGTACTTTACTATTTATATTTTTATTACTTCACTACATTCCTAAAGAAAATAATGTACTTTTTTACTGCATACATTATCCCTTACACCTAAAAGTACTTTCATTTTGAATGCTTGGAAGGACAGGAAAATGGTTGAATTCTGTCACGGCTCCCTACAGAACTTTCATTATGCACACCTGTCCCCTATTCCCACTGATTAGTACTTGTATAAGTGTTCCCTTTGGTTTCCATTGGGCTGTTGATTATTGTTACAATGTCCGTTGGAGCGTGTGAGTACCTGTGCTGTGTGTTATGGCTTTCGTGCCGTTGTGGATTGCGCAGTTGATTATGGGTCTCGTCCCGTATGTTAATCATTGTGAGCTTGTGTGATTTATTCGAGGTACTCCTCGCTCTTTTGTTTGGGTTTCTACCCTGTGTTTTGTTACGTTTGTTTGCTCTTCGTCCCTGTGCCTTTACACGGCACGCTGTAATTTAGGCTTAATAAAAAAAATAACTATTACGCAATCCTGCGCCTGTCTCCCGACTCGTTCATGCCAATGTGACAAATTCAAGCACTTATCAAGAGAACATCCCTGGTCATCCCTAATGCTTCTGATCTGGCGGACTCAGTAAGCACACGCTTCATTTGTAAATTATGTCTGAGTGTGCCCCTGGCTATCCATAAATAAAAACAACTAGAAAATGGTGCCATCTGGTTTGCTTAATATAAGGAATTTGCAATGATTTTGACTTTTGATACATAAGTATAATTAAAACCAAATACTTTTAGACCTTTAAAAAGTTGTATTTGACTGGGTGACTTTTACTTGAGTCATTTTCTATTAAGGTATTGTCACTCCCTGGCCATAGAGGTTTTTTATTCTCTATTTTGGTTAGGCCAGGGTGTGACTAGGGTGGGCATTCTGGTATTTTTTTCTATGTTTTTGTATTTCTTTGTTTTTGGCCGGGTATGGTTCTCAATCAGGGACAGCTGTCTGTCGTTGTCTCTGATTGAGAACCATACTTAGGTAGCTCTTGCCCACATGGGTTTTGTGGGTAGATGTTTTCTGTTTTGTGTATTGCACCTTGCAGAACTGTTCGGTTGTTGTTTTTCTCTCCAAGTATTCATATTTATTAAAAGGTATTATGAATACTTACCACGCTGCACCTTGGTCTTCTCCTTCTCCCGACAACAGCCGTTACAGGTATCTTTACTTTTAATAACAATTGGGTACTTTTTCTATCACTGGTTCCTGTACTGGCCTTGGCCCTTAGCCCTGCTCTCTAATCTGTACCCTGCATTGCACGCCAGGCCACAGGTTATAATGGAACATTATGGGGCCTGTAGGGCAAATGGATGTCAAATCTTTGGTCTATTTATCCTTTCCTTTTGTACTGTTTTGGGCATGCTCTCAATTCAACAGATCTCTTTTCTTATTTGAGACTTGATTACAATGGTCTCCAGTTTATACTAGAGTTTTCAAGTAAAAGCCAGCGATTCCAGAGAAAAGGAAATCCCTAAAAATCCAACGACATGCAGACTGTAGGCTATCATGTCGTGTATTGTCTGTCGGTCTAGTCTGTCTAATATTCTAGGATCTTAGGCTAAACCACCACATTGTGGTGCTGTTTACCATAACTCCCTGCCTCTCTTCTCTCCTCAATATCCTGGCCATGTCTCTTTATCACAGTCGAAAGAGAACTAATGCTTTCCCCACTCGCAAAGAAGCTACCGCAGAACTTCCACATCTGACCCAGACATGCTCTCTCTCTCTGTCTGCCTGCCCCTCTGCCCCTATTCCCCTCTTTCATATCCATTTCCTTAAACCTCTCCAGTTGAAAGTAGCCAGTCTAGCCCTTAGCGCTCAGATGGCCGGCCTGTGTGTGTGTGTGTGTGTGAGAGAGAGAGAGACACAGCTGGCAAGTGTGTGCTGCAGTCAATGGACAGGGTAATCCCCTTCCACCAGATAGGCTAAGTGAAGTGCACACATTAAGGACAGACACATCTGGACCACCACATCTGCTGTCGGCTGCCCACTTTGGTCACGCTGGTCTGGGTACACCCTGCCATGCCAGCTTCGGGACAAGGGTCTCTTTTCTGGGATGGTGGCTGGCAGCAGCGGCCGCCAACCCAGGGGCATCCTCTCTCTCCTCTCCCAAAGAAGGGATTGGGCCCCAGAGGGAGTGGAGCAGGAAGGCAGAAACAGCTTTGGGGAATTCCTGCTGGTTTTGGAATTGGGTTGTGTGTTGGATTAGGAAGGAGCTGCTGGGAGTAGATAGGTTTGGTATTTTAGAGCAGGTAGTAGTAGGGGTCTGACAACTGGTGAGAAACGGAGGAAAGGCTACTGGAGAATCAGAGTAACATTTTGTCTCAGGGCAAGATGATGCAGGCGTGTCACATACGGTGCCTTCAGAAAGTTTTCACACCCCTTGACTTATTCCAAATGGATACACAAAAAAATAGTCTCGCCTATCTACACACAATAACCCATAACAGAGTGGGAATATGTTCATAGACATTTTTGCAAATGTATTGAACATTAAATACAGTAATATCTCATTTACATAAGTCAAGTTAATACATGTTAGAATCACCTTTGGCAGCGATTTACAGCTGTGACTCTGGGTCTTTATAAACTTTGCACACCAGGATTGTACAATATTTGCACTATTTTCTTTTTAAAATTCTTCAAGTTCTGTCAAGTTTGTTACTGATCATAGCTAGACAGCCATTTTCAAGTCTTGCCATAAATTTCCAAGACGATTTAAGTCAAAACTGTAACTAGGCCACTTGGGAACATTCAATGTCGTCTTGGTAAGCCACTCCAGTTAAGATTTGCCTTGTTTTTTAGGTTATTGTCCTGCTGAAAGGTGCATTTGTCTCCCAGTGTCTGTTGGACAGCTGACTGAACCATGTTTTCGCCTGTGCTTAGCTCAATTCCATTTATGTTTTTATCCTGAAAAACTTCCCAGTCCTTAACAATTACAAGGACACCCATACAAATTATGCAGCCACCACTATGCTTGAAAATATAGAGTGGTGCTCAGCAATGTGTTGTATTGGATTTGCCCCAAACATAAACACTTTGTATTCAGGAAAAAATGAATACACCATCTAAGGTGTAATTAATAACTTCACCTTGCTGAAAGGGATATTCAATGTCTGCTATCTACCAATAAGTACCCTTCTTTGTGAGGCATTAGAAAACCTCCCAGGTCTTTGTGGTTGAATCTGTGTTTGAAATTCACTGCTCAACTGAGGGACCTTACAAATAATTGTTTGTGTGAGGTACAGAGATGAGGGTCTACGTCCCGGGTCTACGTCCCGATCCGGAGCCGCCACCGAGGCTAGATGCCCACCAAGACACTCCCCCATGGAGTCAGGTTTTGCGGCCGGAGTCCACACCTGTGGGGGGGGTACTGTCACGCCCTGACCTTAGAGCCTTTTTATTTTTCTATTTGGTTAGGTCAGGGTGTGATTTGGGTGGGCATTCTAGTTTTTCTATTTCTTTGTTGGCCGGGTATGGTTCCCAATCAGAGGCAGCTGTCTATCGTTGTCTCTGATTGGGGATCATACTTAGGCAGCCTTTTTTTTAACCTTTAGTTTTGTGGGATCTTGTTTGTGTGTAGTTGAATAAAAGTCAAATGTGCGCCTACCACGCTGCACCTTGGTCCAATCCATCTCTCACCGATCGTAACAACAACAAAATGTGAAAGAAGTTAAAGGTTGTGAATACTTTCTCAATGCACTGTATATTCCATGTGGTCAGGTGATGCTGGTGCTGGAGGAAGCTAGCAGATATCTGCCTGTGCCTCTCACTATGGTTGATTCATTAGTGGCCATTTTAATCCTAGTCAATGGCTGTGGATGGATCATCCCTGAGTAATGATGCCCATAACGGATTATCCTGCCGGCAATTAGTCTCCCATCCAGCCGCTCTCTTCTCTAAGCCTCAGACCTGGGTTCACTTCAAATACTATTTGAAATCTTTCACATTTATTTTGAGCATTTGCTCTTGCCTGCCTGGAGTGACAAATGTGCAAGGTTATCCATTTTTGGGACTATTCTATTGGACAATAGCCAGGCAAGCACAATGAATTACAGATAAAGTATTTGCAATGACATCAAATAGTATTTGACCCAAGCTGGTATATGGGGGACTCGAAGAATGAGATTTACATTGTGGTTCCATTATTAGATAGCATCTTGGATTCCTTGTGGAGGGAGTGTCAAGGGAGGCTGTAGTGCTTATAGTGTATATTTACAAGGGTGTGTGTTTATGTATGTTTCTCCTCTAAAAACCTGTTGGTCTAAATAGCCTAACAAAGAAGCATTTGTTAAATGTACTTCCGTCGTCCTCCACATGTGGCTGAATATCCTTCTCCTCCTCCTCAGGTGCCATCCCGGGCTTCATGCTGGGTGTGTTCCAGATCCCTCTAAATGATTGTGAGGAGCTCTACAGGAGCTGGGTTCTGACGCCTTCAAGAAGAACGTCATCGTTGGCACCATCAAGATGGGCTGGAGCCATTTCTTCTGCGACTCGCAGACCTTGGAGCAAATCCTCAAGTGAGTATGGAATAGAATAGCTTCGTAGATTCAGAACAGCACAGCACGCTAATTTTGTCTCAAAGTGTATTGGAGGAGATTATCAAAAGTCCCTTCCTCGGGTATGGATGAAACGAGGACAGAGGAAGCAAGGATTCGAAGACTAAGTAACATTTTCAGACACAGCCTTCTAGTAAAAAAACTCATTTTTCCTTCTCTCCCACAGAGAAAATGGGCTCTGATCTGATGGTGGAAACATCAAGAAACCCCAAATGCCCAAAGTTAAGCTTTGTTAAGCTTTGACTCATTACACTGTCTGGAGTGTGGTGCTGATGATCTCACACACACACACACACACACACACACACACACACACACACACACACACACACACACACACACACACCCTCTCATGGATGGCAAGGTGGACAATGAGGAAGGAAGGCCCTCACAATCTCTTAAAGGTCCTAGTAGTCATTTTTATTTCAATATCAAATCATTTCTCGGTAACAATTGAGTACCTTACTGTGATTGTTTTCAATTATGGTCAAAAATAAACAAAAATAGATTTTTAGCAAAGGGCAATTTCTCAAGCAAGATTTTTGCTAGGACTGCCTGGGAGTGGTCTGAGCAGAGAGGGGAAAACTGAAAATGTGCTTTTATTGGCAGAGAGATTTGGAACTCCCTTTCTTAGTGTTTTTACACGTAGTCCCTTTCAGCAAAATGTTTGAACTCAGTGCGGTTTGCAGAATTTGTTTGTGCAGTGTGAACACTCCAAAGGGACTCAAACCCCTCAAAAGAGCCCCTGAAACTAACTGAACTTAGAGCCATCTCGAGAGGGGGTCTGAGTTTGGTTTTGGTTCGAGAGGGGGTCTGAGTTTGGTTTTGGCTCGAGAGGGGGTCTGAGTTTGGTTTTGGTTCGAGAGGGGGTCTGAGTTTGGTTCGAGAGGGGGTTTGGTTTTGGTTCGAGAGGGGGTCTGAGTTTGGTTTTGGCTCGAGAGGGGGTCTGAGTTTGGTTCGAGAGGGGGTTTGGTTTTGGTTCGAGAGGGGGTCTGAGTTTGGTTTTGGTTCGAGAGGGGGTTTAGTTTTGGTTCGAGAGGGGGTCTGAGTTTGGGTTCCCTTTAATAGGACAATGTGGACATAAAGCTCCCCAGGTTCCCTTGTCATTATTCCCGCCCCACACCTAGATTACTGCAAACGTTGTTTCCCCTGGCATAAGCCCTCACATTGGTGCCAAAAGAGAGAAGATGATGATGTGCAGGTTCAAGCAAAAAACGTATTGCCGTTTTTGGATGTTGATTAACGATTGTCAAGGATGCTTAGAAATTCCAGAATATGTGTGGTTTTTAGTTCAAATGATTTGTTTTCAATATGTGATCTGTAGGCTAAGAGAGCTTCTCAAGCTGTTTAGTCGATTGTGGGGTTTGAATAGTGTGAAAAGACAACATATTTGGTGAGAATCACAACAAAATCTATTTTGGCTCTTAAAGGGGCAGTAGCCTACATTGAGTGTACAATTTTTAAGTGTAACATTATGTAATCTGCAGTTATTCTTCTGCTATTTAGTTACCAATCATTTTTGCATGTTAACAGTATCCTCGGATTACAATTATTGTTTTATATTTGAACTAAATGCAATCTATTGCCTCCCAAAATATAAGTAGGTGTATCTAGCTGTCTGATAATACATTCTGATGGAATGGCTTGTCCAGCACATTGTAAAAACCCATAGTGCATTGAGTGAAAAAAAGTATTGTTTCCTTTCTAAACGCATATCAATGTGAATTCAAAGAGGACTCGGATCACGAAATAGGTAAAGTGAACTGACAAAAGAGTTGAGTCCTCATTAAGGGAAGGGTGCATTGAGAATACAAAGGTACAGTAACCAAGTTATTTCGCTTTTTTTTTTTTTTACCCCAGAGTTCACTTTAAAGAGGCTTGAGATCGGTTCTTTTAAAGAGGATTATATGTGAAAACACCCCTTGGTTGAACTAATTCTCCGCATGGTGATAACACCACGGAAGGCCTAAACTCTATCCTACCAAAACAGCCGGAAATTTCAAGCAGTCTTCAAACAGCTCTTACGCATAAAGGGCATTGTCAATCAAATCAAATGAAATTGTACTTGTCACATGCGCCGAATACAAAAGGTGTAGACCTTACAGTAAAATGTTTACTCACAAGCCCATAACCAACAACGCAGTTTTAAGAAAAAGTACCTTAAAAATAAATAAAAATGACAAATAACTAAAGAGCAGCAGTAAAATAACAATAGCGAGGCTATGTACAGGGGATACCGGTACAGAGTCGTTCATTTTCACATTATCTTAATTTTCAAAATTGAACAGTATTATTCCAAACTCATAGTGTGGAAATTATATATATATAAAACATAGAAAAATCACATTTTTGACGTTTTTGAATTTTCTTTTTCAATCATCACTGTATGTATCAATATATTTGATGTGGGAGAATTTTCCTTGTTTTACTATCCTTGTGAGGACTTTGAGCGATTTGTAGATCCCCACAAGGGGACTTGTCATTGTCATATTATTGCTAAATCATGTATATGTGCCGCCCCTCCTGTATCTGCTATGTGGATGACTTGGCTATAGCAACACATTCTATTAATATCACTCTTATTCAATACATGGTTATGTACATTTACATAACCAACATCACCAGCAGCTTATTGAATGGGGCCAAATGGAAAAACAATAAATGTCATGTCATACCCTACTCCTACCTCCAGGTGGCATCATTGAGCACTCCTCTGAAGGCCTATGTGTTCAGGGAATATAACCTCCAGCCAACCGAGCCAGGTGCACTCCCACTACCTCGGGGGCTATGAACACAAAATGTGGCAGGCAGTCAGAGCCTCCTCCGCTGCCATGGGACACGATCTCCATCAGTTAAGACCAGGACCAGGTTGGCTCACCAGAGAGCATTGGGGGTCAATTGGGCTCTGATTTCGTGTAATTATTATTTTGTAAGGGTGAAGACCCTCTCTCGTGCTCTCTGTTTATTTTCCTCACCCGTTCTCGTGCGCTCTTTTTTTTTTTTTCCCTCATCCCTGTACCCACTTTTCTATAATGAGCAGGGGTGGGAACAGGCATTATAATTCATAGTAGAATACTTGAGGTTTTGTCCTACTTCACCCAGCAGCAGCCTGTATTTAAAGGACTGAGTGACATTTATGGCCTCCCTCTAGTGTGTAGCCTAGTTCATATAATCCTGCAAAATCCCACTTCCCCATCCCTGTAATACACTTCCGGAGTTTTGGATTCATGTGAAAACCATCAGCATTTGTTTCCAGGCAGTTACATTTGGACAGAGAATAGGAAGAGTCAGACAGACTTGTGTGGCCCGAATTGTGCCATATTCCATACGTAGTGCACTACTTTTTACCAAAATGAATGCACTATATAGGGAATAGGATGCCGTTTGAGAACCATCTCTCAGGCAGATTGCATAACTCTATCCATTCTAAACAGGCATCTAAAGAGACAAGCCATTAGACAGGACAAGAGCTCAGCAACCACAAATACCCACAGTGCCTTCAGAAAGTATTTTGACTTATTCCACATTTTATTATGTTAAAGCCTGAATTCAAAATAGGTTAAATATTTTTTTTCTCACCCATCTACACACAATACCCCATAATGACCAAGTGTAAACATGCCAATTTATTGAAAAACTTTCTATAAGCACCTTTGGTAGCGATTACCCAGGGTAAGTCTTTCTGGGTAAGTCTCTTAAGAGCTTTCCACACCTGGATTGTGCAATATTTGTCCATCATTGTTTTCAAAATTCTTCAGGCTCAGGCCTCCCGGGTGGCGCAGTGGTTAAGGGCGCTGTACTGCAGCGCCAGCTGTGCCATCAGAGTCCCTGGGTTCGCGCCCAGGCTCTGTCGTAACCGGCCGCGACCGGGAGGTCCATGGGGCGACGCACAATTGGCCTAGCGTCGCCCGGGTTAGGGAGGGCTTGGTCGGTACGGGTGTCCTTGTCTCATCGCGCACCAGCGACTCCTGTGGCGGGCTGGGCGCAGTGTGCGCTAACCAAGGTGGCCAGGTGCACGGTGTTTCCTCCGGCGCATTGGTGCGGCTGGCTTCCGGGTTGGATGCGTGCTGTGTTACGAAGCAGGGCGGCTTGGTTGGGTTGTGTATCGGAGGACGCATGACTTTCAACCTTCGTCTCTCCCGAGCCCGTACGGGAGTTGTAGCGATGAGACAAGATAGTAGCTACTACAACAAAATTGGGGAGAAAAAGGGGTAAAATTAAAAAAAGAATAATAATAGTAATAATAATAATAAAAAATAAAAGAAAGAAAATTCTTCAGGCTCTGTTGATTTGTTGGTTGTTGATCACTGCTAGACAACCATTTTCAGGTCTTGATTTTCAAGTAGATTTAAGTAAAAACTGTAACTCTGACGGCCACTGAGCAACTCCAGTGTGGATTTGGCCTTGTGTTTTAGGTTATTGTCCTGCTGAAATGTGAATTCATCTCCCAGTGTCTGGTGGAACGCAAACTGAACCAGGTTTTGCACTGCTCGACTGAGGGACCTTACAATTATCTGTATGTGTGGGGTACAGAGATGAGGTAGTCATTAATAAATAAAGTAAAACACTATTATTGCACACAGAGTATGTCTATGCTACTTATTATGTGACTGGTAAGCATATTTTTATTCCCCCCCCACCCTTTTGCCCTCAGATCAGCCTCAATTCGTAGGAGCATGGACTCTGCAAGGTGTCGAAAGCGTTCCTCAGGGATGCTGGCCCATGTTGACTCCAATTTTTATTTTTTATTTTTTTATTTAACCTTTATTTAACCAGGTAGGCTAGTTGAGAACAAGTTCTCATTTGCAACTGCGACCTGGCCAAGATAAAGCATAGAAGTGTGAACAGACAACACAGAGTTACACATGGAGTAAACAATTAACAAGTCAGTAACACAGTAGAAAAAAAGGGGAGTCTATATACATTGTGTGCAAAAGGCATGAGGAGGTAGGCGAATAATTACAATTTTGCAGATTAACAACACTGGAGTGATAAATGATCAGATGGTCATGTACAGGTAGAGATATTGGTGTGCAAAAGAGCAGAAAAGTAAATAAATAAAAACAGTATGGGGATGAGGTGGGTAAAAATGGGTGGGCTGTTTACCGATAGACTATGTACAGCTGCAGCGCTCGGTTAGCTGCTCAGATAGCAGATGTTTGAAGTTGGTGAGGGAGATAAAAGTCTCCAACTTCAGCGATTTTTGCAATTTGTGAGGTGTTGGCTTTAGGGATGATCAGTGAGATACACCTGCTGGAGCGCGTGCTACGGATGGATGTTGCCATCGTGACCAGTGAACTGAGATAAGGCGGAGCTTTACCTAGCATGGACTTGTAGATGACCTGGAGCCAGTGGGTCTGGCGACGAATATGTAGCGAGGGCCAGCCGACTAGAGCATACAGGTCGCAGTGGTGGGTGGTATAAGGTGCTTTAGTGACAAAACGGATGGCACTGTGATAAACTGCATCCAGTTTGCTGAGTAGAGTGTTGGAAGCAATTTTGTAGATGACATCGCCGAAGTCGAGGATCGGTAGGATAGTCAGTTTTACTAGGGTAAGTTTGGCGGCGTGAGTGAAGGAGGCTTTGTTGCGGAATAGAAAGCCGACTCTTGATTTGATTTTCGATTGGAGATGTTTGATATGAGTCTGGAAGGAGAGTTTGCAGTCTAGCCAGACACCTAGGTACTTATAGATGTCCACATATTCAAGGTCGGAACCATCCAGGGTGGTGATGCTGGTCAGCCGTGCGGGTGTGTCAAGTTGGCTGGATGTCCTTTGGGTGGTGGACCATTCTTGACACTCACGGGAAACTGTGTTACAAACCCAGTAGTGTTACAGTTCTTGTAACAAACCAATGCGCCTGGCACCTATTACCATACCCTATTCAAAGGCACTTAAATATGTTGTCTTGCCCATTCACTCTATGAATGGCAAACATACATAATCTGTCTCAAGGCTTAAAAATACTTCTTTAACCTGTCTCCTCCCCTTCATCTACACCGATTGAAGCCTCGAGTCTTCTTGGGTATGACACTACAAGCTTGGCACACCTGTATTTGTGGAGTTTCTCACATTCTTCTCTGCAGATCCTCTCACGCTCTGTCAGGTTGGATGGGGGGCGTCGCTGCACAGCTATTTTAAGGTCTGTCAAGACAGATTCAATCGGGTTCGAGTCAGGGCTAGGGCTGGGCCACTCAAGGACATTCGGAGACTTGTCCCGAAGCCACTCCTGCGTTGTCATGGCTGTGTGCTTAGGATTGTTGACCTGTTGGAAAGTGAATCTACGCTCCATTCTGAGAACCTGCTCCAGAGAGCTCAGGACTTCATCAAGGATCTCTCTGTACTTTGCTCCATTCATCTTTCACTCGGTCCTGACTAGTCTCCCAGTCCCCACTGCTGAAAAACATATTCTTGGTCACCTCCCTGACAAAGGCACTTCTCCCCCAAT
Source organism: Oncorhynchus mykiss (assembly GCF_057628025.1). Lineage (NCBI taxonomy): Eukaryota > Metazoa > Chordata > Actinopteri > Salmoniformes > Salmonidae > Oncorhynchus > Oncorhynchus mykiss. The sequence goes on along the minus strand of NC_143022.1, from coordinate 54,472,120 downwards.
TGCTCAGTTTGGCCGGGCAGCCAGTTCTAGGAAGAGTCTTGGTGGTTCCAAACTTCTTCCATTTAAGAATCATGGAGGCCACTGTGTTTTTGGGGACCTTCAAAGCTGCAGACATTTTTTGGTACCCTTCCCCAGATCTGTGCCTCGACACAATCCTGTCTCGGAGATCTACGGACAATTCCTTTGACTTCATGGCTTGGTTTTTGCTCTGACATGCACTGTCAACTGTTGGATCTTTATAGACAGGTGTGTGCCTTTCCAAATCATGTCCAATCATTTTAATTTACCACAGGTGGACTCCAATCAAGTTGTAGAAACATTTCAAGTATGATCAATGGAAAGGATGCACTTAGCAAAGGATCTGAATACTTATTTAAACAAGGTATTTCTGTTTCTTATTTGTTATACTGTAAATGTGCATGCATTTCTAAAAAACTGTTTTTGCTTTGTCATAATGGGGTAGTGTGTGTGTAGATTTATGAGGAAAACATTTACTTTAATCCATTTCAGAATAAGGCTGTAATGTAACAAAATGTGGAAAAAATCAGGGGGTCTGAATACTTTCCGAATACACTGTACATCAACAAGGGATCATAGCATTCACCTGGGTTCACCTGGTCAGTCTGTCATGGAAAGAGCTGTTTTGTATACTCAGTGTATGTTAACCTAAAATTTCCATTCAAAATCCTATTTTCCCTAAACCATACCCTAAACCTAAACACTAAACCTTTACCATAACCCTAATTCTAACCCTAATTCCACTTTTAATTGTAACCCAGCACTAAACCTAACCCCTAAGCTTAAAATATCCTTTGTCCTCATGGGGACGTGGGAAATATCCCCACGAGGGAGAATTTTCCTTGTTTTACTATCCTTGTTGGACTGGGGGATTTTTAGTTCCCCACAAGGATAGAAGAACCCCCCCCCCCCCCGCTCCCACTCCCATTCACACACATGTGTTTTTCAGTAAGCCTGCCTGGCTACTAAGAGACATCAAATCATAATGTAGCCTCAAGGTGTAGGTGAAGGATGTGTGTAGTTTCTTATCTGCCTGGGTTGGAATTCTCATCATGTCATCCTCCCAAATTGGCTTAGGAAACACAGATGTAGTATACATCTGGGGCGGCAGGTAGCCTAGTGGTTTGAGTGTTTGGGGCAGTAACCTAAAGGTTGCTGGATTGAATCCCCGAGCTGGTAAGGTAAAAATCTGTAACGCTCTGGGTGTCGTGGGTGTGAAGTCAGGCACAGGAAACAGAGAGTTCAATATAGTGCTATTTAATGCACACACGGTGAACAACGGCCTCCCCACGAAACACTGGGTGCTCAAAACAAATGCCCCAACCACGGGGGACGAAAACAGTCCAGCAAAATCCACGACCATGAACAAACACGTTTGTCTACTACATACACAAAGGTTACAACAATTAATCCCACACAAAGAAACGGGCGGGTCGGCTGACTAATAAAGCCCAACTAATTACCGCAAACTCATAACAGGTGTAACCAATAAACACATAAGGAGGGGGAGGAAAGAATCAGTGGCAGGTAGTAGGCCGGCGACTACGACCGCCCCGAGCGCCACCCGAACGGGAAGGGGAGCCACCTTCGGTCGGAGTCATGACAAAATCTGTTGTTCTGCCCCTGAAAAAGGCAGGCAGCCCACTGTTCCCCAGTAGGCAGTCATTGTAAATAAGAATTTGTTCTTAATAACTGACTTGCCTAGTTAAATAAAGGTCCAATCAAATCTGCACGTCACACAAGAGGTGAGATCCACATACTTGTTTGTTTTCATCAAAGGTGGGAATCCCCTGCTGCCACACTTTTAATTGGAACCGGTGTAGGTGAGCGGGGAACGCTCTGAGGAAATGAAACGGAATGGTTGATGAAAACCACCTTCCTACCGTCTTCCAAGTCTCCCTCCTCTCCCAGATACTCATACAGTATCCAAACAAAGACCCTTCTCCACAAACACACACACACACCTTTTGAAGTCTACATCAGACTCGTTAAAACAGAGAAGCATGTGCTTGTTAAATCTCAGTTATCCCACTAGGTGCTAGCTAACTGTGGAAAACTCTTACCTCTCACTGGGAAAGTGTGACACCTTAGGTAGTTAAACATGTTTACAATGACAACAGAGTTATACAATGTTATTGTCATTGAGGGAGGAATTTGAGGATTTTTTAAAATTGTATAGTTGCGAAGGAAAAAGGAAAAGCAATTAAGTCCATCTGCACAGCTGGCAAACGTACTATGAATTGATCACAAAACCATCTGATATTGCCAACTACTTGAATGACTTTTCATTGGCAAGATTAGCAAACTTAAGCATGGCATGCCAACAACAAACTCCCATTCTTCATATTCATGCATAACTGACCAAATAATGAAAGATGAGCATAGTAATTTTGAATTCTGTAAAGTGAGTGTGGAAGAGGTGAAAAAAAAGTATTGCTGTTTATCAATAATGACAAACCACCTGGTTCTGACAACTTGGATGGAAAATTACTGAGGATGGTAGCGAACGGTCAGAGGTTTTCGGTCAGAGGTTTTAGAACACCTACTCATTCAAGGGTTTTTCTTCATTTGGACTATTTTCTACATTGTAGAATAATAGTGAAGACTTAAACTATGAAATAACACATATGGAATAATGCAGTAACCAAAAAAGTGTTAAATCAAAAAAGATGTATACTTGAGATTCTTCAAATAGCCACCCTTTGCCTTGAAACAGCTTTGCACACTCTTTTCATTTGTTTAACACTTTTTTGATTCCATATGTGTTATTTCATAGTTTTGATGTTTCACTATTATAATACAGTGTAGAAATGAAGAAGAACTCTTGAATGAGTAGATGTTCTAAAACTTTTGACCGGTAGTGTATACTGCCACTCTTATTTGCCATATATTCTATCTAAGCCTAGAGGAAAGTGCTTCCCCTCAGACCTGGAGGGAAGCAAAAGTCATTCCACTACCCAAGAGTGTCAAAACACCCTTTCCAGCAACATTTGGGAAAAAATTGTGTTTGACCAGATACAATGTTATTTCACTGTAAACAGATTAACAACATACTTTAATCATGCTTATAGGGAAGGGCAATTAACATTTACTGCACTGACACAAATTACTGATGATTGGCTGAAATAAATTGATAATAAGAAGGTTGTGGGAGCTGTATTGTTAGACTTCAGAGCAGATTTTGATATTATTGATCATAATCTGTTGCTGAAAAAACATGTGTTATGGCTTTACATCCTATGCCATATTGTGGATTGAGAGCTACCTATCTAATAGAACACAGAGGGTTTTCTTTAATAGAAGCCTCTAACGTAAACCAGGTATAGTGTGGTATACCTCAAGGCAGCTGTCTTGGCCCTCTACTGTTCTCTATTTTTTTTATATATATTTTTTTTTACAAATTACCTACAACTAGCCTTGAATAAAGCCTGTGTGTCTATGTACAGTCGTGGCCAAAAGTTTTGAGAATGACACAAATATTAATTTTCACAAAGTTTGCTGCTTCAGTGTCTAGATATTTTTATCAGATGTTACTATGGAATACTGAAGTATAATTATAAGCATTTCATAAGTGTCAAAGGCTTTTATTGACAATTACATGAAGTTGATGCAAAGAGTCAATATTTGCAGTGTTGACCCTTCTTTTTCAAGACCTCTGCAATCCGCCCTGGCATGCTGTTAATTAACTTCTGGGCCACATCCTGACCGACGGCAGCCCATTCTTGCATAATCAATGCTTGGAGTTTGTCAGAATTTGTGGGTTTCTGTTTGTCAATCCGCCTCTTGAGGATTGACCACAAGTTCTCAATGGGATTAAGGTCTGGGGAGTTTCCTGGCCATGGACGCAAAATATCGATGTTTTGTTCCCCAAGCCACTTAGTTATCACGTTTGCCTTAATGCAAGGTGCTCCATCATGCTGGAAAAGGCATTGTTCGTCACCAAACTGTTCCTGGATGGTTGGGAGAAGTTGCTCTCGGAGGATGTGTTGGTACCATTCTTTCTTCATGGCTGTGTTCTTAAGCAAAATTGTGAGTGAGCCCAATCCCTTGGCTGAGAAGCAATCCCACACATGAATGGTCTCAGGATGCTTTACTGTTGGCATGACACAGGACTGATGGCTTCTCCGGACAAGCTTTTTTCCAGATGCCCCAAACAATTGGAAATGGGATTCATCAAATAAAATAACTTTACCCCAGTCCTCAGCAGTCTAATCCCTGTACCTTTTGTCTCCTCTAAAGAAGTGGAGGAGAGAAGTAAAGAAGTGGCTTGTTTGCTGCCCTTCTTGACATCAGGCCATTCTCAAAGTCTTCGCCTCACTGTGCGTGCAGATGCACTCACAGCTGCCTGCTGCCATTCCTGAGCAAGCTCTGTACTGGTAGTGCCCCGATCCCGCAGCTGAATCAACTTTAGGAGACGGTCCTGGCACTTGCTGGACTTTCTTGGTCGCCCTGAAGCCTTCTTCACAACAATTGAACCACTCTCCTTGAAGTTCTTGATGATCCGATAAATGGTTGATTTAGGTGCAATCTTACTGGCAGCAATGTCCTTGCCTGTGAAGCCCTTTTTGTGCAAAGCAATGATGACGGCACATGTTTCCTTGCAGGTAACCATGGTTGACAGAGGAAGAACAATTATTCCAAGCATCACCCTCCTTTTGAATCTTCCAGTCTGTTATTCAAACTCAATCAGCATTACAGAGTGATCTCCAGCCTTGTCCTCGTCAACACTCACACCTGTGTTAACGAGAGAATCACTGACATGATGTGAGCTGGTCCTTTTGTGGCAGGGCTGAAATGCAGTGGAAATGTTTTGTTGGGATTCAGTTCATTTGCATGGCAAAGAGGGACTTGCAATTCATCTGATCACTCTTCATAACATTCTGGAGTATATGCAAATTGCCATCATACAGGCAGCAGACTTTGTGAAAATCAATATTTCTGTCATTCTCAAAACTTTTTGCCACGACTGTACACTGATGACTCAATATTATACACGTCAGCTACCACAGCAAGTAAAATGACAGCAACCCTTAACAAAGAGCCATAGTCCGTTTTAGAATGGGTGGCTAGTAATAAGTTAATCCTAAATATATAAAAACAACTAAAGGCATTGTATTTGGGACAAATCATTCACTTCACCCTAACCTCCTAAACCTAAATTTAGTAATTAATAATGTGGCAATTGAGCAAGTTGAGACAACTGCTTGGTTTAAGCCTAGATTGTCAGCTGACATGGTCAAAACATATTGATTCAAACAATGGTTGCTAAAATGGGGTGAGATCTGTCCATAATAAAGCTTTGCTCTGCTTTCTTGACATCACACTCGGCCAAACAAGTCCTATAGGGCCCTAGTTTTATCATACCTGGACTACTGCCCAGTTATATGGTCAAGTGCTGCAAAAAAGGACAGAGGCAAATTACCGTTAGCCCAGAACAGAGAAGAATGTCTGACCCTTAAATGTACACGGACTGCTAATATCAATAACATGCACATCAATCTCCCCTGATTCAAAGTAACGGAGAGATTGACTGCATCTCTACTGGTCTTTGTGAGAGGTAATGACATGTTAAAAGTTCCAAACTGTCTGTTCAATCGGTTAACACACAGCTCATATATACCACATGCCACGGCCACCATAGGTCTCTATACAATCCCCAAGTCCGGAACAGAGGCTACGAAATGCACAGTACCATGTAGAGCAGGGCAGATTGACTCCCCCTCTCCTACGGCACTGCAGGCACTGTTAGCAGAAAACCGGGTCCCCCTTATAGAGTATGGAAAAATGGCAATCTTTGTGTAAATAAAACATTTTTTGGAAGACAGTCACGGTACCAATAATTGCTTCTAATGCACCAAATACTTTTCCTTGAACTGATTGTTTTCAAATCGCACACAGAAGACGTTATAAGGATCATTTAGTTGCTAATGACAGCCTGCAGTACCCCGGTCGACCTTCAACTTGGGTTACTCGATGAGAGGGGTCAGCACTTAGCTAGCCATCAACGTCACTTCCTGGAGTAGCTCAAACTGCGCATGTTATTTCTCAATGAGACACCATCTTAACTGACTTCATTTGACTTCAATGCGCTATTGAGTCTTCACATAGTGATGAATGGTGTCACATGATCGATGGCTTTGTCAATGATATAGAGCCATGGAACTCTCTTCCAACTCAGATAACTCAAGCTAGCAGTGAAATCTGATTTAAAACAACACCTCACAACGCAGACTGTGAAGAGACAAACACACAGTGGTGATTTTAGCATGTAAATCTTGGTGGGCAAACATCATTTGTTGGGGGGCGATGCATGCCAGCAAAGCCACTACATAACACTAAACAATACATTAATTGCACTATAACGGTGACAAACGGTGCCCACAAACTGTTAGGGCCAACATAAAGCTGTCACAACAGAGGAGTCCCAACAGCAGTCCCAACACCTTACCACTGCTACACCTGGCTACCAGCAGGGCCTTGTCCGGCAGTGAAACAGTTCTTTCAGCCTCATTTACTGCCTTTTAAAAAACCATAGCTGATATGGTTGACTTGCTTTAACAAATGTGGTTTCTGATGACAATTGAGATGTACAAACTATGGCATAAGGGGACAACAAGCGGATAAGAGGCAATCCATAATTTCGATTAAGACGTTAATGAGCAAGCTAGGACGGACGTAGTCAATATAAGTATTTCTTCAGCACTTTTGAAATGTACAGCAACAGAATTCAGAACATGGGCTGTTCTTACAGTATTCTCCCTGTACACCAAATCGGAGCCGTAGGAAAAGTTAAGGGGGCATATAAGCAGACAATGAAATTACAATATTATATGATTATATGATTATAATGATGACATTTCTCTAAAACAGGTTATAGGTTACATGTGCACCACCAAGTCAGAATAACAGGCAAAATTAAGAGGTGAAAATATACCAAATTCTTAGGGTAAGGCACATGGACTACTAACAGCTTACTACACAACATACACTTAGTATTCCTTTCTTAGCTACAGTATACATATCTCCCTGGCATATTACAAAATTTATGCAGCAGCATGCAAGACATTTTTGGACTCACCTTGTTGCGCTCTGCTCACTTGAACAGGAAGGCGGCACGGCGGTCCTTTGTGGGCAAATTTTGTCATTATCTGGATTTATGGTGCTTTCAAGACAACTGGGAACTCTGAAAAAAACAAGATCAAATCATGATAACGTCAGTGATGTTCAGATCGTAGCTCTAGAATGAGACCTGAGCTCCCAACTTACAAATCTGAGTTGGATGACCGTTCAAAAGGTATTTTCCCAGTCGGAGCAATTTTTTTTCCCGTGGTCCCAATTGTCTTGTCAGATTTCCCAGTTTCGAGTTGTTTTGAGCGAGGCAGAAATCATGCTGGATTGACAGCAAAGCAAATGTTAAATGTTTGTAATTTTAAGCTTGTAAAAGAGACCTTTAAACCCAGACTTGGGACCTCACACCCACTCCACTCCACTGAATAGCAGGCTAGTGATTGCTTTGCAATGCTTGCAGTTAGCCACTGATTCCTTCCAAACCACTCATTGTTGAATTTGCAATTTCCAACTTGTTGTGTAATGTTTATTGCCAATGGCCGATGAACACCAATATGTTTTATCTGTAAATTCTCTTCATATGACAAGAATTAAAAAGCATTTGCCAGTAGATTATCGACTTGATTCATGATGACTGCTAGCTACGATTTTTAAAGTATGATGTTGACATGATCAGTCCAATCAAAGCTACTGTAGATATAACGTGATTTGACCACATTTTATCTGTGGCCAATAAATTGAGCCTTCTTGGATGGGCACTTCTAATGTAACTTTATGGCAGCACCCAAGGGGCTTGAATTTTCAAGCTCTACCCATAGATTTGGCGGTGACGTAGTGTCCCCATGAGTGACAGAACACTGAGCCAATCACGGCGCAACTAGAGAACATTACCAACCCCTACGCTCTGTATTTTCTGCTGGCTGCCCCACCACCACAGAAAGCACCGAGCTAGGCTCAAACATCTGCATTTTGGAGCAAAAGAAAAGCAAGAAAGAAAAATGTATATATTTTTTTTAAGCTAAAAATGGGGGGTCAAAACACACGCTCTAAAACAGCCACACATTATTCTTAGTAATGCAATGTAGTATTGCCACATTGTAACAAAGTAATGGAATAATGTACATTTGTAAAATACACAATGTTTTGTTTGATGTAATGTTTTATCTCTGTTTGGACCCCAGGAAGAGTATCTGCTGCCTTGGTAACAGCTAATGGGGATCCTAATAAAATACTTAATTCTAAATTGTCCTCCACTACTGCTGTCAAAAAAAGATCTAAGAAAAGTGAAACTGAAATGAAACGTACATTTAAATTCAAGCTGTGAATATGAACTTTCCATCGTATGTAGGATGTTTTTCAGTAAGGTTAATATACAGTTGCATACACTTGGGTTAGAGTCACTGAAACTTGTTTTTGAACCACTCCTCAAATTTCTTGTTAACAAACTAGAGTTTTGGCAAGTTGGTTAGGACATCTACTTTGTGCATGACACAAGTCATTTTTCCAACAATTGTTTACAGACAGATTATTTCACTTATGATTCACTGTATCACAATTGCAGTGGGTCAGAAATGTACATACACTAAGTTGACTGTGCCTTTAAACAGCTTAGAAAATTCCAGAAAATGATGTCATGGCTTTAGAAACTTCTAATAGGGTAATTGACATAATTTGTGGATGTATTTCAAGGCCTAGAAGAAAAAGAAACGCACACCTATTAAGACGAGGTGCTGGCTAGCAGAGTAGAAAACTTGAAAATAAAAGAGAGCCGCACACTCTAGGAGCTCAGATGCAAAAAATGTATTACCAACGTTTCGACAGCCAAGCTGTCTTCATCAGGGTATAATCACAAACACTGAGGGATGACTCGTTTATATAGTGTCAAAAGACACAGGTGTCTGTAATCATGGCCAAGAGTTGCCTAATATCATTGGTTAATAATAAAATATTAAAATGTCATACAAAGAACAGCATACAAACAACAAATGGATAGCATACGATCATAGATTAAGTTGACTACACAAGCTTACAAACAATTGCAATGGCAAAGTCACAATAATCACAAGAATGGCTTCAGATCAAAGTCTACGTTGAGAACGAAGGGCGCAAGGGTCTTTAAATTAAATATCCAGGCAGCCTCTCGTTTTAACAATAAATTATCAAGGTATTTCAAGGCCTACCTTCAAACTCAGTGCCTCTTTGCTTGACATCATGGGAAAATAAATCAGCCAAGACCTCAGAAAAATAATTGTAGACCTTCACAAGTCTGGTTCATCCTTGGGAGCAATTACCAAATGCCTGAAGGTACCACATTCATCTGGACAAACAAAGTACGCACGTATAAAAACCATGGGACCACGCAGCCATCATTCCGCTCAGGAAGGAGACGCGTTCTGTTTCCTAGAGATGAACATACTTTGGTGCGAAAAATGCAAATCAATCCTAGAACAACAACAAAAAAGGACCACCTGAAGACGCTGGAGGAAAGAGGTACAAATGTATCTATATCCACAGCAAAACGAGTCCTATATCGACATAACCTGAAAGGCCACTCAGCAAGGAAGAAGCCACTGCTCCAAAACCGCCATAAAAAAGCCAGACTACGGTTTGCAACTGCACATGGGGACAAAGATCGTACTTTTTGGAGAAATATCCTGTGGTCTGATGAAACAAAAATAGAACTGTTTGGCCATAATGACCATCGCTATGTTTGAGGAAAAAGGGGGAGGCTTGCAAGCCGAAGAACACCATCCCAACCGTGAAGCACGGGGGTGGCAGCATCATGTTGTGGGAGTGCTTTGTTGCAGGAGGGACTGTTGCACTTCACAAAATAGATGGCATCATGAGAAGGAAAGTGATGTGGATGTATTGAAGCAACATCTGTTAGGAAGCTAAAGCTTGCTCACAAATGTGTCTTCCAATTGACAATGACCCCATGCATACTTCCAAAGTTGTGGAAAAATGGCTAAAGGACAACAAAGTCAAGGTATTGGAATTGCCATCAGAAAGCCCTGACCTTAATCCTATAGAAAATGTGTGGGCAGAACTGAAAAACATGTGGGAGCAAGGAGGCCAACAATCCTGAATCAGTTACACCAGCTCTGTCAGGAGGAATGAGCCAAAATTCACCCAACTGTCACGCCCTGACATTAGACTTTTTTTATGTCTCTATTTTGGTTTGGTCAGGGTGTGATTTGGGTGGGCATTCTATGTTCTATTTTCTATGTTTTGTATTTCTTTGTTTTGGCCAGGTATGGTTCTCAATCAGGGACAACTGTCTATCATTGTCTCTGATTGGGAACCATACTTAGGCAGCCCTTTTTCCCACCTGTGATTGTGGGTAGTTAACTTTGTTTGAGGCATTTAGCCCTGTAAGCTTCACGGTTGTTTTCTCGTTTGTTGTTTTGTTGGTGTCATTTTTATAATAAAAGAAAATGTACGCTCACCACGCTGCACCTTGGTCCGCTTCTTTCGACAGCCGTGACACCAAGCTTGTGGAAGGCAACCTGAAATATTTGACCCAAGTTGAACAATTTAAAGGCAATGCTACCAAATACTATTTGAGTGTATGTAAACTTCTGACCCTCTGGGAATGTGATGAAATAAATCAAAGCTGAAATAAATCATTCTCTCTACTATTATTCTGACATTTCACATTCTTAAAACAAAGTGGTGATCCTAACTGAGCTAAAACAGGGAATTTTTACTAGGATTAAATGTCAGGAATTGTGAAAAACTGAGTTTAAATGTATTTGGCTAAGGTGTATGTAAACTTACGACTTCAACTGCATGTATTTCCCAGGAGGTTGGTAGCACCTTAATTGGGGAGGATGGGCTCGTGGTAATGGCAGGAGCAGAGTAAGTGGAATGGCATTAAATACATCAAACACATGGTTTCTATGTGTTTGATGCCATTCCATTTGCTCCGTTTTGTGCCGTCCTCCCCTCACCAACCTCCACTGATGCATTTAAGTAACTAGGCTAGATTGGAGTTAGCCTGGGAGCAGTAAAATCAGGACAAATTCCCCAATTCCATAAAGTCTTTCACAATTTCATAACTTCTCAAGTCCAATAAGCAATATTTAAAAGCCCCACCAGCAGTCAACACCCTTCTGTTGCTTGAGTGGGTGTTTTTCTGAAAGGGCCACCGGTCCAAATGAAGCGTCAGTGGAGCATAAGGTTGCGCCTTTGTGTGTGATATCAGGATCCCCCAGCGAGGGAGTCATCTCGCCCTTTTCCACAAGTCGCCCTACCCACAGAGTATTCCATTGACTCTCAACTCCGCAACAATCACCTATCTGTTTCGGAAGTGCCAGAACTCGGCCAAGTCCGTGTGCTGAACGAACGCTGGAATTGTGGAAATATCAAGCAGCTGTTTGAAGAATGTTCTGATTGTCCCTTTATGATGCATTTCCAGTTTCGGATTCAACAGGCCTGGAATGGTGGAAATTGTAAACTAATTGTAAGCTGGGGCAGGATTCTGATTCTAGAACTGTGGTAAACAACATAGGAGAAAGACACTGTGACTGGGAGCAATAACTTTGAAGTGGAGTAGCTACAACACTATCACAGTCACCACAACCATGGAGAGAATGCCTCTGAGACAGAGAAAGAAAGAAGGAGAGGAGGAGGAGTGAGGAGCCTTTTCCACATTAAATCCTGTATTATCTCTGCTCTGAACACCATAGAAATATAAGACTTCAGAAATTGACAAAGGATGCCAGGGATGCCAGCCAGGGAATGCCATGCATGGAAAAGGCCCTGTGATTCTCCTTGCGTTGGTTGCCATGGCGTCTCCCTTGGCGGTGGGCAGGAATGGGGCATGTTTGTGTGTGCCCATCCCCTCCTTCAGTCTTTGACAGATGCCTCAGAACCCTGGGATCACAGCACACACACAACCACATGTTTGTGCCCACCTCCTCCAGTCTTTGACAGAGAAAGACCTCAGAGCCCAGGGATCAAAGCAAGGGACTGGAGAGCCTCCCATATGGCGCCATCCCAAACAGAAAGACCCCTCACAGGAATGGAGGCTGTCACCTCAGTACTTTGAGTACACACCATCACTGTCACTCACATGGATAGGGGAGGAGAGGCTTGTTCCTATACAGAGAACTCATAACTCTCAGAGAGGGTGTTTGTTGGTGTGAGTAATCAAAAGCTTCCATAAAATTCCTTTAAACAAGATATTTGAGTTAAGTGGTTTCACCTCTCTTCAAGTACCAGTGTACTAACCAAATATCAAAAAGAGCTGTTTGAACAGTAAGAGCTGTTTGAAAAGACCACCTGAAATTTCAGCCTGTTTTGGTGGGATGGAGTTTTGGCCATCCATGGTGACATCACCATGCAGTAAATGAGTTAATAGACCAAGAAGAAAGATAGTTCCAAACCTCTCTCTGTTTTCTCCTCCCCACTCAGACCACTCCTAGACAGTCCTAGCAAAATTCTTGCTTTAGAAATTGCCCTTTGCTTTAGAACTTAAGCTTTTTTTGTTTTTGACCATTTAATTGAAAACAATCACTGTAAGGTACTTAATTGTTACCCCGAAATCAAATAAAATTGTATTGGTCACATTACACATGGTTAGCAGATGTTAATGCGAGTGTAGCGAAATGCTTGTGCTTCTCGTTCCGGCAATGCAGTAATATCTAACAAGTAATCTAACATTCACAACAACTAACTCATACACACAATGTAAAGGGATGAATAAGAACATGTACATATAAATATATGGATGAGCGATGACAGAGCGGCATAGGCGATATGCAGTAGATGGTATAGAATACAGTATATGCATATGAGATGAGTAATATAATATGTAAACATTATTAAAGTGCCGTTATTTAAAGTGACTAGTGATACCTTTATTAAGGTCCCATCTGTAAATAGCCCACCCAACTACCTCATCCCCATATTGTTATTTTTTTTGCTCTTTTGAACCCCAGTATCTCTACTTGCACATCATCATCTGCACATCTATCACTCCAGTGTTAATGCTAAATTGTAATAATTTTGCCACTAGGGCCTATTTATTGCCTTACCTCCCTAATCTTACTACATTTGCACACACTGTACAGAGAGTTTTCTATTGTGTTATTGACTGCATGTTTGTTTATCCCATGTGTAACTCTGTTATCTTGGCCATGTCGCAATTGTAAATAAGAACTTCTTCTCAACTGGCCTACCTGGTTAAATAATGGGGAAATAAAAAATAATTATATTAAAATATTTGAGTCTGTATGTTGGCAGCAGCCTCTCAATGTTAGTGATGGCTGTTTAACAGTATGATGGCCTTGAGATATAAACTGTTTTTCAGTCTCTCGGTCCCTGCTTTGATGCACCTGTGCTGACTTCGCCTTCTGGATGATAGCGGGGTGAACAGGCAGTGGCTCGGGTGGTTGTTGTCCTTGATGATCTTTTTGGCCTTCCTGTGACATCGGGTGATGTGGGTGTCCTGGAGGGCAGGTAGTTTGCCACCGGTGACGCGTTGTGCAGACCTCACTACCCTCTGGAGAGACTTGTGGTTGAGGGCGGTGCAGTTGCCGTACCAGGCGGGTTTGTGAGTGTTTTAGGTGACAAGCCACATTTATTCAGCCTCCTGAGATTGAAGAGGCGCTGTTGCGCCTTCTTCACCACGCTGTCTGTGTCGGTGGACCATTTCAGTTTGTCCATGATGTGTACGCCAAGGAACTTAAAACTTTCTACCTTCTCCACTACTGTCCTGTCGATGTTGATGGTGGTGGGTGCTCCCTCTGCTGTTTCCTGAAGTCCACGATCATCTCCTTTGTTTTGTTGACGTTGAGTGAGAGGTTATTTTCCTGTACTCCCTGGGTGAACAGGGAGTACAGGAGAGGGCTGAGAACGCACCCTTGTGGGGCCCCAGTGTTGAGGATCAGCGGGGTGGAGATGTTGTTTCCTACCTTCACCACCTGGGGGCGGCCCGTCAGAAAGTCCAGTACCCAGTTGCACAAGGCGGGGCCGGGACCCAGGGTCTCAAGCTTAATGACGAGTTTGGAGGGGACTATGGTGTTAAATGCTGAGCTGTAGTCAATCAACAGCATTCTTACATAGGTATTCCTCTTGTCCAGATGGGATAGGGCAGTGTGTAGTATGATGATGTCCGCGACGGGGCTGGTTTTCTTATTGTAATCCGTGATTGACTGTAGACTGTAAATATGATATTGAGATAAAAACGGCTGCATTGGACTTTTCAAGCGGGCTCCTATCCATCTACTGTATCCTCTTATTCCCATATAGACGGTGTAGCGCTGTCCCCCGGTACACACATTCACTTGGTTATTATCCACATTCACACTCACACTTTCTCCCTCTCTCTTTCTCCTCTCGTGTGTGTGTGTATATATATATATATATATACACACACACACACACACACACACAATTGCGCTGACACACTTCTTTAGGGATTAGGCCAGTCCACTGATTACATTGACTGACTGACTGCTGTGTGAAAGACTGCCTCCCTCGATCCCTCTCTGTTTCCCTCCTTCCCTAACCCCTCACAGTACTGCCTCTGCACCTAACAGCACTCTCTCTGTGGTGGCTCAAATGAGATTTCCTCAAAGAAATCTCTGCATTAAGTCTGCCGTTTTAAAGACGGGCCATCAATCTCATGCTTGTATTAATGCATTCATATGCACGCGCGCACGTTCAGCCACATCGTTTTTTTCAATTGTTTAAGCACAATTTTGATAACAGGGCCCGGTTTGTCAAAGCACTACACACAATTAGCACAACACTTCAGATCATTTGCAAAAATGGAACACTTTTGTCAAAACTATACACGACTTCATAAAAATAATATTTTGTTACCACATGAAACACACACATTTCATATGACTTCAATCTTTTTGAACCAGTTACACACTGCTGTTGCCAACCTAAAACACTTTTAGCAAGT
Source organism: Oncorhynchus mykiss (assembly GCF_057628025.1). Lineage (NCBI taxonomy): Eukaryota > Metazoa > Chordata > Actinopteri > Salmoniformes > Salmonidae > Oncorhynchus > Oncorhynchus mykiss. Next base: position 54,457,116 of record NC_143022.1, on the reverse strand, counting down.
CTAATTGTCAGTGATTAGAGTACTGTAAATGAAGTACACAGAGAAAGTGCAACTATACAAACACTACACAAGACCAATGCTGCAGACTGAGGAAAACATCATTTATTCCTCTCCATATACCCAAATCAGTCAACATGTCAACATGGAGAATCACAACAAAACATGTCAGTTGTCATGCTACTACAGTAGTGTGCATAACACTGTTAGCTCAGCAAACAACAGACAAACGTAAAATACTGTATCCAGTACAGGTTACAATTACAGTAAATAACAACAACAACAAACATAAAAAATCATCTGAAAAAAACGGACAATATTGTACATAAAATACTACAGTAAACATACTATACATTATCTCTTCGCCTAGCTGGATCTGGCCAGAGAATTTCATCAACATCACAAGCAATATCGTCATTAGCAAGACAACGCGGGAAGAACCGTCTTGAATGTCGAATCCATCCTTGCACAGCTGCGGCGTCGACTTGGTCACATGCGTCCTCCATGGCCTGAATGAGGGGTACCTGAGCCTGGGGCTGGAGATCGTAAACCTTCCACCGCCATGCAGAGAACAACTCTAGGGTTTAGAAACAGAGAGTATGGTGGAAGGTATAGTACTGTCAACTGTGGATGGTGTTGAAACCAGTTCTGGACCAAAGCAGAGCGGTGGAATGACACATTGTCCCAGATGACCGTGTAGTGCATCTGGTGCATTTCATTACCTGCTGTGACGATGTGGTGCAATCGATCCAAAAATGCGAGAATGTGAGGTGTGTTGTAAGGGCCCATTTTGGCATGACTGAGGACAACCCCATGCTGTGAAATGGCAGCGCAAAGGGTGATGTTACCCCACGTTGCCCTGGGACATTGATTATAGCCCTGTGGCCAATGATATTTCTGCCTCTCCTTCTTGCTTTTGTGAGGTTGAACCCTGCCTCATCAATATATATGAATACATGCAGGATTTCCTCAGCATCCATCTGCAAAACTCCCTGAAATACAGTGAAAGACTAGATTGTGTAGTTCAGGATAGGTCTAGTATACAGTCAATGTAAAAAAAGGCATGTGTGCAGTATGCAACATCACAGTGCTAAAGTGAACAATTCAAACCTCCACATACTCATGCCGCAGCCGTTTGACCCTCTCTGAACTCCGCTCAAAAGGCACTCGATAAAGTTGTTTCATTTGAACCTGATGTCTTTTCAGGATGCGTGCCAGTGTTGACTGAGTGACCTGATGGACATTTTTGAAAATGGCATGGTCACCGATAATGTTGACTTGTAGTTCTGAGCCTGATAGATAGCATTATTGGCCAAAACCATGTTTATTATCTCTCTCTTGTTCTTGCGTGAATATGGGCCCCCTTCCTCCTTGTCGTTCCCGACCCTCAATCCTATGTAGCGAATAATACATGTAACTTACTGTACAATGTCACAGGAAGGGGTATCACAAGTGCTGATATGGTGCAGACAATAAGATGCTGATTACTGTAACTGTAGACAGATCTTCTTTTACTTGTTTTCCTGTCGAAAAGTCCTTATGACAGATGCCACTGTATATCTGCTAAGATTTGGCTGAACTCTCAGTCCAGCCTCCCTAAGCGTCAATCCGTGGTTCACAACTTGGTCCACAACTTAGTGTTGCACGAATGTCATTTGATAAGTTTGGTCCTCTTCTTCTTTGTGCACGTTCTCCTCCTGCTTCAGGTCTTCCTCGACCTCTGGCTCTGCCTCTGCCTCTTCCTCCTCCTCTGTGTACTCCTCCTCTCACCCTCACTCTTCTTCTGACTCCTTCCATTTTGTTTGAAGGCAGGTGAACCTACCTGCTGCATTTTTATAGTGCTTAAACCTGATAGGTTTATTTAGCAATCATGTGTTTGTGCACCTGATGGCTGTGTTTAACAGATTGGCTCATAGGTGTGGTAATTTGACAGTCGGTGCTTTGGAATTGCAAGGAAGTGACATCATGATATACTTCTGTGTCTGATGTATACAACTGTGTTTAGTGTTTTGCAAATCACTGTGTGTAATGTTTTGCAAATAGTGTGAAGCTGACAATGTGCTTACAGTTGTGCAAATATAGCCTTATGTTTTGTTCCTTGAGTGTAAGGTTTTGCTAATTGTGGGAAAAGTTCAATTTTAGTGTTTAAGCAACCGTAAAAAACTGTAAAACTTCTCTAGGCAGCATTTGGAATTTTGGATGAAAAGCATGCCCAAATTAAACTGCCATCTACTCAGGCCCAGAAGATAGGATATGCATATAATTAGTAGATTTGGATAGAAAACACTCTAAAGTTTCCAAAACTGTTAAAATAATGTCTGTGAGTATAACAGAACTGATTTGGCAGGCGAAAACCTGAGAAAAATCCATTCAGGAAGTAGGATTTTCTTTTAGTTGTAGTTTTCTATTCAATGCCATTACAGTATCCATTGACTTAGGACTCGAATTGCAGTTCCTTTGCCTTCCCCTAGATGTCAACAGTCTTTAGAAATTGTTTCAGGCTTGTATTCTGAAAAATGAGGGAGTAAGAGCAGTCTGAATGAGTGGACCCTGCCGTGTCAGAGCTTTTTCCATGCGCGCAACCGAGAGAGTGCCTTTCTTTTTTGTGTGTGTGTGTGTGTCTGTTTTTTATTTTAACCCTTTTTCTCCCCAATTTCGTGGTATCCAATTGTTTTAGTAGCTACTATCTTGTCTCATCGCTACAACTCCCGTACGGGCTCGGGAGAGACGAAGGTTGAAAGTCATGGGTCCTCCGATACACAGCCCAACCAAGCCGCACTGCTTCTTAACACAGCGCGCATCCAACCCGGAAGCCAGCCGCACCAATGTGTCGGAGGAAACACCGTGCACCTGGCAACCTTGGTTAGCGTGCACTGCGCCCAGCCCGCCACAGGAGTCGCTGGTGCGCGATGAGACAAGGACATCCCTACCGGCCAAGCCCTCCCTAACCCGGACGACGCTCGGCCAATTGTGCGTCGCCCTACGGACCTCCCGGTCGCTGAGAGAGTGCGTTTCTTGTTTACCTTTTCTATTGACGACGTTATTGTCCGGTTGAAATATGATCTATTATTTAGGCTAAAAACAACCTGAGGATTTAATATAAACATCGTTTGACATGTTTCTATGAACTTTACGGATACAATTTGGATTTTTTTGTCTGCCTGTTGTGACTGTGTTTGAGCCTGTGGATTACTGAAGAAAACGTGTGAACAACTGGAGGTTTTCGGATATAAAGAGAGACTTTATCGAACAAAAGGAACATTTATTGAATAAATGAATGTCTTCTGAGTGCAACCATATGAAGATCATCAAAGGTAAGTGATTAATTTTATCTCTATTTCTGACGTGTAACTCTTCTACTTGGCTGGTTACTGTTTGTAATGATTTGTCTGCTGGGCTATGTTCTCAAATAATTGTAAGGTATGCTTTCGCCGTAAAGCATTTTTGAAATCTGACACAGTGGTTGGATTCACAAGAAGTTCATCTTTAAACCTATGTAAAATAGTTGTATCTTTTCTGAATTTTTATAATGAGTATTTCTGTATTTGAATTTGGCGCTCTGCAATCTCACTGGATGTTGGCCAGGTGGCGTCCCACATACCCTAGAGGTTAAGCCTATACTTCCACTGGTCTCACCTGGGAAATTATCTATATATATTGCTGTGGTAAATCTGTTCGCTTTTCTTATTATGATAGACGGTGAAAATCTACCATTGGAACATGAGGTAGCCAATTGACCTATTCATGACATGGTGGGTAGAGACCAATCAGATATCATAGGGAGAAGCCACGCCCATTTAGTATTTCAACTGCTGCCACACGCTCCAAACTCAGGGGTCTCAGCAGGAGTGCTTTAATATTCAGTGTGTGTTGTGTTGTGTGCATGTGAATGTGAGAGAGAAAAAGAGAAAGGGAAAGAGGAAGAGGGAATCAAGGCATGTGTGAGAGAGAAGGGGGGAAGGTGGTTCTCAATGGCAATAGCGCTCAATTGCTTTTCCTAGCCTGAGGGCATAGTTGGCTCTCTCAATCTTTCTCTCCCATACAGAGTCCCAAAATCCCTCTCCATTCGCCGCCTGGGATGACAACTTGAACCTCATTCGTACCCCTCTGTCCTCTTGGGTCAAAGGTCAAAGAGAAAAACCGGGCTGTGCAATTACATAATGTGGCATGGAGACCTCTGTCCTGACCTGGGCACTCCTAGACTGTGACAGTCATCACACTAACACCATTGTCTGTCTGTCTCCTCCTTATTGGTGACAGGGACTATATGGAATCTGGACAATTAATTCATTGAACGGGCAGATTTATTCACTTGATCGGATGGATGAACATTATTTACTAAGGAAGGTTGTATATCTTCTTGAACAAACACCCTTGACTGGCAAACCTTGTTCGATATACACGTGATTACATAGCTAAGATAATTTTATCTGGACAATTGATGAGTTGAGCGGACAGATGAATGAACTTGATTGCATGGTAAATGTGATTTATATCTGTTTGAGCATAACAACCTGGGTTGAAGAGGAAGACTCACGCTAAACCTCATTCAATATACACGTGACAGCATCGCTGAATATGACAATGAAGGCCGAATGATCAGCTCATTAAAACAGAGCTGCTATTGTGACATACTGGGTAGCATCCATCAGATGGTCCGTGACTTATGTAACCTTTCCCCAATTAAACCTTATTCAGAGGGAAATAATCCTTGTGGGTAAATCAAGGCAGCAGCGCTGAGCTCCAGCTCAGCCAAAAACCCCTTTAGCCCCTTGGCTAGCCAAGCCTTGTCTGAGATGGACGCTCTGATAGGAACTTCTAATGACCAGAGCTGCCTCCCAAATGGCAACCGATTACCTATGTAGCACTACTTTGACCTGGGCCCATAGTGCTCGAGTCAAAAGTAGTGCACTATATCAGGAATAGGGTGCCCTTTGGGATATAGACATGAGCAGCTGACCTGGAGCTGAAGCTGAGAGGAGAGTGAATGCCCTGTTGAACACAAGTACTGGACCAGGCTCTTTGGACCAGAGTGTCCCCTGTGTCCCCCTCTGTTGGGACCGCTCAACTTGGCCCTCACACAAGGCTACCATTGGAGCATAGCCGAGAGAAAGGGAAAGGGAGATGAAGAGGGAGAGAAGGGGATAACTCAGAGGCACACATTTAGATGGAGGAGGAAGTTGTTAATGGGAGCTGACAAACACTGATGCGTGAAATGACTTTTGCTGATCACAACGATAGGTGGCACAACACCCCTTTCCCATTTGAATCACACCCCTTTCCAATTTAAAGCCCCATATGAAAATGGCTTAGTGGAAAAAGGAAGATAAGCCAATAACATTTGGCAGTAACGGTAGCAGAATGAATTGTACTGTAAGTAGGAACTAAACATCCTTTAAATTGTAGCTTCCTTGTTTTAATTCTATCCTTTCGTCATCTTACTGATACTGGAACTTGTATTCCGCAACTTGTTTACACATACACAAATCATTCAGTTTAAATTCCTGGGGTTTTAGCAGTGAAACATGCTCCCCCAGGTGCAGTGTAGAGCCCAATTAGCTTGTAGGAATCTCATTTTAGTCAGGCCATAGCAAAAGGAAAGAAGCAGATTTGTGAATCAGCCATTAAGGCCTGAAGGAGAGAGCACATCACCCAAGGAGGGATTAGCCCTGGGAGGTGTATGAGTACGAAGGCACTCTTTTAGCAGCAGACAGTATACACTGTCAGGAGGCTCTTTAGAGGAGGAAGGGGAGGACCATCTTTCTCAGTGAATTTCATACAAATAAAAATGGTAAAACATTAAAAAAGGTTATTTTAGATAAGTATATTTAGTATAATTTTACCAAATAACTGATTAAAACACACTGTTTTGCAGTGAAGGTCTACAGTACCCTCAACAGCACTCTGCAGAGTAGCACCATGGAGCAGCCGGAGGACAGCTATCTTCCGCCCTCCTCTGTATACATTGACTTCAATAAAAAAAACTAGTAGGCTCATAGTTCTCACCCCCTTCCATTGACATACAGTGTAATTATGACAACTCCCAGAGGACATCCTCCAACCTATCAGAGTTGCAGCATGAACTGATATGTTGTCCACCCAATCAAAGTATCAGATAATTAATCTAGAACTGAAAGCTACAGCTAGATAGCACTGCAGTACATAAAATGTGGTGAGTAGTTGACTCAGAGGGAGAAAGACAATAGTTAACCTGTAACCGCTTTCTTCCCTTGAAGGAGAGGAGGACCAAAATGCAGCGTGGTTAGAGTTCAACATGTTTAATCAAGACCATACATGAGAACACTACAAAATACAAAACAACAAAAGTGAAAACCGAAACAGTCCTATCTGCTACAAAGACAGAAGACAACCACCCACAAACCCCAACACAAAACAAGCTACCTATATATGGTTCCCAATCAGAGACAATGACTAACACCTGCCTCTGATTGAGAACCATATCAGGCCATACATAGAAATGGACAAACTAGACACACAACATAGAATGCCCACCCAGCTCACGTCCTGACCAACACTAAAACAAGGAAAACACAAAAGAAATATGGTCAGAACGTGACATAACCAGTTTTGAACTAAATTAATTTCTTTCAAAATGGAGAAGCAAGAAATGAAACTTTCAGTTTCACTTACTTAGCTAGCAAATGCAGCTAGCTAGTTTAGCCTACTCAAACAATCTGCTTAAACAGAGGGATGCTATGTTAGCAAGCTGGCTAGGATTATCCAACACCACACTGGAACTCTTCCAAGTCAAGGTAAGCTATTGGTTCTACTACTGTATTGCCACCCGGGCCCGCCGGTGTAAGTGCTAAACTGCTTACTGACTGCATGATTGTAGCAGGTTTACTAACATGTTAGTTCTATTAGCTATGTTGACTATGATGTTACTTTAGCTATGGTGACAACGATGTAGGCTGTGTATAGTGGTTATGATATGGTTTAGCTTGGAAAGTTTTTTTTGCCTGGTCACATACAGCTGATGTGTTGTGCATTGAAGTCCACAAGCAAAGGGAAAAGGTGAGAGGAGGAGAGTGCAGAAAGTGCCAGAAATAGTACAACATGGCTGCTATAACAGTGAACCATGTTTACGTGTGATCAGGGGTGTGTTCATTCCACCAATTCTGTTAAAAATGTTTCTTGAACGGAAGCACATGGGAAACTGTTGAGTGTAAAAAAAACAGCAGTTCTTCACACACTCAAACCGGTGCCCCTGGCACCTAGTAGCATACCCTGTTCAATATTTATTTATAAATATTTTGTCTTGCCCATTGTCGTGATTAAACTAATCATGTAACTTTAATTAACTAGGAAGTCGGGGCACCAAGGGAAAATGTTTATAGAGTCTCTATTTCCCAAATTAACTTTAAGATATTTTCATATCTTATCGATCTTCTATTAATGTATAATTACCTCATCAATCTCATTCCTGAATGTTGCAAACCCTTGGATATCTGTATGAACCCTAGCATCATAAATCATGAATCAGCAATATACAAATTGTCTTAATTATATATTTACTAACTAACTAATCAATCACAGAATTACATAAATACACACACAATAGTTATACATTGGTTACAGACATGATACACTGAAAAGTCTCTAGTGGGCTAAGCCAATATGACGGCTTTGTAGACAAAGGAAAGGGGTGGGGCCAGCTCAAGAGCGGGAATCTGAGAGTGGAGCCCCGTACATACACTACACTCATAAATATGCTTATACTTTGAACAAAATAAATCTCAATTTACATATTTACGAGTGTATGGCTTTGTTGTCCCTGTATGGCTTTGTTGTCCCTCGCCGGTCCGCCGGATGTATCATCGCCGATGGAAAGTCTCTGGTTTGTCCACCAGAGATCAAAGTCTTTCGCAGTTGTAGCATACGTCAGAATAACATTCGGTCGTTCGTCCGGTTGTGTTTACCAGACTAAAGTACTTAAACAGCTGCAGACTGAATAATTGTTCTTTAGTTTGTAGATTTCTTAACCATTTCAACGTGGGAATGATCTCCAAGTTCTCTAGTCTTGTCCTTTGGTAGAGTTTCCATCCATGTAGCGAAAGCTTCCATGTTTTCTGGTCTAATGTAAGCTTCGTCAGAAGTGTTTTTTATAATGGAGTAGAAAAGAACACCCCGTTCCATGACACCGATGTAAATGTCTGTGTTCACTTGATTGATTGATTGATGAGAGAGAGAGAGAGAGAGAGAGAGAGAGAGAGAGAGAGAGAGAGAGAGAGAGAGAGAGAGAGAGAGAGAGAGAGAGAGAGAGAGAGAGAGAGAGAGAGAGAGAGAGAGAGAGAGAGAGAGAGAGAGAGAGAGAGAGAGAGAGAGAGAGAGAGAGAGAGAGAGAGAGAGAGAGAGAGAGAGAGAGAGAGAGAATCCATGATCACGTCATGACACCATTCACCCTCTGAATGTAAATGTCTGTGTTCACGGGATTGATTGATTGAGACACAGAGGAGGACCAACGCTTTCTGTCCTCTGGCTACACCATGGTGCTAACCTACAGAATGTTGTTGAGGCTACTGTAGACATTCATTGCCTTTGGCTCTGGGGGTTATAATTTGTAGGGGTGCTAAGTTGCCGTCCTGAATATTTCAATGACAGTTTTGCCTTTGGCTCTGGGTTTAAATTCTGTCAAATCACCTCCATAAAGAGGGTTTGTACCTTTTCATTCAAAGGAGGACATTTTAACTTGTGGTAAGAGCACTTTATATACAGGCATTGGCCATGGCATAGAGGCAATAGAGTGAGAGTAGCATTAGCTCTAAATCCCTCTGAAGAGAAGCGAACCCTGACCTGTGTCATGCTGAGTTTGACAGGCAGCTTGTGTGGCAGGTTTCTGTGTGCCCAGCTCATTTGCCGCAGTTTGGCCCCTAAGTAGATCATTGTTTCTAACTTTAACCCCGCTATCCAAATGACTCTCGTGGCCTGAAGAGATGCTTAATGTGAGAGCATGGCAACGGTCCAAGTATATACTGTAAGCTTTCCAAGTATGGATCTCAGATGAAGAGTGCCCCCAAAGACCTTAAGCAGCGCTTCGGTGTGGCAATGGCATCAGCTGGGAAAGAAAAGTGGACTGAGAGTGTTTGTGTGTGCATGTGTGTCTGTGTGTATGCCCCCAAAAGACAGCAAGCAGCGCTGCAGAGCCTACGATCGCAGTTGGTGTCAGAAGAAGTCTGCCAACTGGTTTCTATTAGTGTGGGGCCCGGCTCCATCTCCCTCATGGAGGCTTATTTGTCTCTGACAGCTGTAGAGAGATAGAGAGAGATGACGGATCTATGCAAATGAGACTCTGAATGATGTATTATGCCAAAAGTTCCACAGTGGACAAAACCAGTCTTTGGAACCCAGTCTTCCGTCCAAATCCAATAGCACCATGGAGCCTCTTCATAGTCGTCAGACTGTGGACGCATCCCAAATGGCACCCTATCCCTTTTTCAAACGTTTTACCATATGTTTTTATCCAGATTGACATCGTGAGCGCATACATTTTCTTACCGGTCTGCAGTGGGAATCAAACCAACATCGATGGCATTGTAAGCGCCATGCTCGACCAACTGATCTTCACAGGAGGCGTGGACAGTTCCTTTCATAGTGAACTACTCATAGAGCTCTGGTCAAAAGTAGTGCACTATGTATGGAATAGGGTGTCCCTTGTCACAGAATGCGCTTCAAGGCGTCGCCTCTCTTCTCCATTGGCTATTAAATGCCCCTAACAGGTGCAGAGTCGTTGAGACAAGTCGTATCATTCTACTCCCGGGTTTGGTGGGAGAATGTGTGTGCTTGCTTGCCACACTGGTTATGAGTGGAAGGCATTGTGCTCATTGAGAACTGACAAATGGCCCCTGGCTATCAAGGAAAAGAAGCCGCCACAGCTACTAGGTCCTGGACCGTAAAATGGAGTCACTCCCAGTGGTGTAAGTGGTAAGAAGGTACAGAGCTGTTTTGTTCCAGCTGGGGTCGGCCAAACGTTATCTATTGCTGTTGGCTGCAGCATTATCTCCTCCCACTAATTATCCGTTTGCAGGAAATCCAGCGCACACACACACACACACACATCAAACACGCACACACACACACTTCTTCTGTGATTAATTTCAGGAACTGCCAGACCAGACAACGGCCCCTCTGGCGCTGAATGACGTGGCCTTGCCAACACAGCACTTCCTCTAGGTTTTTTTTTGTGGAAGGGGACGGTGAGATGGCGATGGCTTTTTGTTCTCTCTGTGTTCTTTTTTTGGTCTTGAATGCCGACTAGACCGGGCGCAAGCGTGCGTCCGCGTGCGCCTTCGCGTGCATGTTGATTTTGTCCACCCGCACCAGACGCGATCAGAACACGCAGGTTGAAATATCAAAACGAATTCTGAACCAACCATATTCATTTGAGGATAGGTCCAAATGCATTAAACATTCATGGAAATTTAGCTAGCTTGCTGTTGCTAGCTAATTTGTCCTGGGATATAAACAAGGTCCTCTACTCTGACAATTAATCCACAAATAAAAGGATAAACCTAGTTAGTATCTAGTAATCGCTCCTCCTTCAGTCTTCTTCTTTGGACTTTATATGGCGGTTAGCAACCAACTTTAAGGTGCTTTACCACCACCAACTGGACTGGAGTGTGGACCTCAGTTCATCTTTCAATCACCCACGTGCGTGCGTATATGCTCCTAAAAACCAATGAGGAAATGGGAGAGGTGGAACATGCAGCGCGTCACGCAACGCAAGTGGTTTAAGTCAGCATGTAAGTCACCAAGATGAGATGAGAGCTCGCCATTTGTATGGCAGACCTGGGTTCAAATACTGTTTGAAATCATTTTAAATACTTTACATTTGCTTTATTGAGCTTGCATGACGCAATGAACCAATAGAAATGTCCCAAAACAACCAACCCTGTCGACCTGGCACTCTAGCCTGGGAAAAAAAAATTGCTCAAAGTTGGCTGTAGGCCACGTGACATTTTTTATACCAGGTCTGGGTCTACCAAGTTTTTATTTGACCTTTATTTAACTAGGCAAGACAGTTAAGCACAAATTCTAATTTACAATGACTGACCTCCCCAGCCAACCCCTATGGGACTCCCAATCACAGCCAGTTGTGATACAGCTTGGAATCAAACCAGTGTCTGTAGTGACACCTCTAGAATTGAGATGCAGTGCCTTAGACTGCTGCGCCACTCGGGAGTACATGATTCCATGTGTGTTATTTCATAGTTTTGATGTCTTCACTATTATTCTACAATGTAGAAAATAGTAAAAATAAAGAAAAACCCTTGAATAAGTAGGTGCGTCCAAACTTTTGACTGGTACTGCATGTGGACACCCCTTCAAATTAGTGGATTAGTCTATTTCAGCCACACCCATTGCTGACAGGTGTATAAAATCGAGCACACAGCCATTCAATATCAATAGTCAAACAGTGGCAGTAGAATTGCCTTACTGAAGAGCTCAGTGACTTTCAACGTGGCACCATCATAGGATGCCACCTTTCCAACAAGTCAGTTCATCGAATTTCTGCCCTGCTAGATCTGCCCCGGTCAACTGTACGCGTTTTTATTGTGACATAGAAACATCTAGGAGCAACAATGGCTCAGCTGCGAAGTGGTAGGACACACAAGCTCACAGAACGGGACCGGTGAGTGCTGAAGTGCGTAAACATTGTATGTCCTCGGTTGCAACACTCACTACCGAGTTCCAAACTGCCTCTGGAAGCAACGTCAGCACAAGAACTGTTCAGCGGGAGCTTTATGAAATGGCTTTCCATGGCCGAGCAGCTGCACACAAGCCAAAGATCACCATGCGCAATGCCAAGCATTGGCTGGAGTGGTATAAAGCTCGCCGCCATTGGACTCTGGAGCAGTGGAAATGCGTTCTGTGGAGTGATGAATCACGCTTCACCATCTGGCAGTATGACGGATAAATCTGGGTTTGGCGGATGCCAGAAGACCAAAGCATAGTGCCAATTGTAAAGTTCGGTGGAGGAGGAATTATGGTCTGGGGCTAGTTTTCATGGTTCGGGCTAGATTCAAACTGGAAACCCTACGGTTGCTGGGTCGCCTCTCTAACCGCTAGGCTACGTGCCAACCCATGAGAGATTGTTTTCTCTCCAAACTCGAGAATAGCTCTTTATGAGACGACATGAACTAACATGACCCCGAAACTTCACCTTTGTCAAAATCGAAGACAAGGTTTTTATTAAAAGTTCTATTGTTTTCCATTTTGAACCACTAACCCAAGCAACCATGTTAGCTTATGCTACATATTTGTCCCTTGGTAGTTGAGCTTTTTTCACCTGTCTTGCAAGTCCTCCAATCCCTCAATGTCATTTATACTTTACTTTCCATTTGAGAGGGCTGTGATATTAAGAGCCAAAAATCGCGCTTGGTGTCCGCACTGTCAATGTGCCTCTAATAATTCCGTCCACAGGGCTCTTCACTCTCTCTTTCGCACAGCCGCCAGGGTCCCAATCATACTCCCACATCCAATTCCCCCTTTTTTATTTTCTTCTTTCTTTTTTGGGGGGGAAACCTTGAGGCAATGATATAATTCCTCAGTCCAGCTCCCTGGATGATTAACAGACCTGGCTTGGTGGTTGGTAGGCTAGGATGCAGCCCTCCCTGATATTCTCCATCATGGCATGCTCTCTGACATTGTTATCCTATATGGGTACTTGAGTGGTATGGAGAGATATAGGTCTAGGGATTGGCAATGGGGACAGAGCGGGAGAAGGCCCCCCTACCCCTGACTTTCCCTTCCGCACTCACACACATAATTGCATACATACACGCACACTGCACACCCAGGTGTATCACACATATACACAGAGAAATGCATTCACACCCACAGGTGTCTATCTCTCACACACACACACACACACACACAGCAAAACATATACATTTACAGACACGCAAAGAGACACACACATACACACCACCCACTCCTCCGAGAGTCCCTAGACACCCCGGGTCCTAGAGCTCCCACCCCCCAGCCTGGCTGCCCTAATGAGGACTGTCCCTCAGTGTTTGATCCTGTAGCCAGCAACCCCTCCAGCCCCCCTCGGGTCCCCCAGCCTCATGCCTATTCAACACCCACCTCCCCCCCTTCAGCCTTCTACCCTACTTACTCCCCCATTGCCCTGGGTAGTCTATGGATCTTCACCAAATTGCTCCTGGGTGGCTTCTTGATTATCAAAGCCAGTCAGACACAATGAATAGGCAAGGGGGAAAAGCAACTACAGCGTAGCTGGAGGTGGAGCTGAATCCTAGAAGCTGTACCACAACTACAGTAGCGATCTGTTCCATTTTGTTCATTTTGGCAGACGTTCTTGTATCATTTTAAGTTTTGATCTTTTGCCTTTCTTGCTTTCCAAACAAACAAAACAAATGGACATTTAATTACATCAATTTCGAATAAATGCTAAATGCCCGCTGGTCACTGCAACATAACTGTAGCCATAACATCTCTCTGCCTCTACCACTCTCTCTCTCTCAATTCAAGTCAAGGGCTTTATTGGCATGGAGCAAACATATGTTTATACTGCCAAAGCAAGTGAAGTAGATAATAAGCAAAAGTGAAATAAACAATAACAATTAACAGTACACATTACACTCACAGAAGTTCCAAAAGAATATAGACAAATGTCATATTATGTATATTTACAGTGTTGTAACGATGTGCAAATAGTGAATGTACAGAAGGGAAAATAAATAAACATACATATGGGTTGTATCTGCAATGGTGTTTGTTCTTCACTGGTTGCCCTTTTCTTGTGGCAACAGGTCACACATCTTGCTGCTGTGATGGCACACTGTGGTATTCCACCCAGTAGATATGGGAGTTTATCAAAATTGGGTTTGTTTTCTAATTCTTTGTGGATCTGTGTAATCTGAGGGAAATATGTGTCTCTAATATTGTCATTCATTTGGCAGGAGGTTAGGAAGTGCAGCTCAGTTTTTGTGGGCAATGTTCACATAGGCAGACCTGGCTCTCAGGAGACTATGGTGGCCTTTCTCAATAGTAAGGCAATGCTGAGTCTGTACATAGGCAAAGTTTTCTTTAAGTTTGGGTCAGGTATTCTGCCACTGTGTACTCTCTGTTTAGGGCCAAGTAGCATTCTAGTTTGCTCTGTTTTTTTTGTTAATTATCTTTTTGTTTTCTCATGATTTGGTTAGGTCTAATTGTGTTGCTGTTATGGGGCTCTGTGGGGTCTGTTTGTGTTTGTGAACAGAGCCCCAGGACCAGCTTGCTTAGGGGACTCTTCTCCAGGTTCATCTCTCTGTAGGTGATGGCTTTGTTATGGAAAGTTTGGGAATCGCTTTGTTTTAGATGGTTTTTCTTTTCTGGATTTGGATAATTAGTGGGAATCGCCCTAATTCTGCTTTGCTTGCATTATTTCGTGTTTTACGTTGTACACAGAGGATATTTTTTGCAGAATTCTGCATGCAGTCTCAATTGGGTATTTATCACATTTTGTGAATTCTTGGTTGGTGAGCAGACCACAGACCTCACAACCATAAAGGGCAATGGGTTCTATAACTATTTCAAGTATTTTTAGCCAGATCCTAATTGGTATGTCAAATTTGATGTTCTCTCTCTCTCTCGCTCTCTCATTCTCTCGTCCCTCAAATCAAATCAAATGTATTTATATAGCCCTTCTTACATCAGCTGAAATCTCAAAGTGCTGTACAGAAACCCAGCCTAAAACCCGAAACAGCAAGCAATGCAGGTGTAGAAGCACGGTGGCTAGGAAAAACTCCCTAGAAAGGCCAAAACCTAGGAGGAAACCTAGAGAGGAACCAGGCTATGAGGGGTGGCCAGTCCGCTTCTGGCTGTGCCGGGTGGAGATTATAACAGAACATGGCCAAGATGTTCAAATGTTCACAAATGACCCTCCCCTTGTTTCTTCCTCCTCATCAACAACCCCACAGCGTTAGCTATCCATGAATGTAAGTGCCTGTGGCCCAACACGTCTGTGCAGTGTGTGGTATCCCTGGGTACGGGTCGCGTGGAGATGGCCGGCAAGAACAACACCACCTACACCAGCCTCAAGACCAAGCTCCCCAATGTCATCACCTCTGCCACAGACACAGAGGGTAACTTGACATCTGTCTGGGCCGTTGTACTTTTTGGTCCAGTTTCCTAGACACAGATTAAATCAAATCAAATCAAATCAAATCAAATTTTATTTGTCACATACACATGGTTAGCAGATGTTAATGCGAGTGTAGCGAAATGCTTGTGCGAAATGCACAAGCCTAGTCTAGTCCTGAACTAAAAAGCATGTTAGATTTCTAAAAGCAGCCTATGTTTGGACACATCATGTCAAAATTAGACTGTTTCTCAAACGTCAAATTTCGAAGTTGTTCCAAAGTGTTTAAGGTCAAGTTTACGCATTAACTCGGCATTTTAAGGTTAGGGGTTAGGTTTAGGCATTAACTACGAATTCTTCAGGTTAGGCATTAACTCGGAATAGATGAGGCAAGGGTTAAGGATAAGCTTAAAACAAACATGCAACCTTTCCAACCAGATGCTTATGCCCATCCGCCATCCCCGTCCACAATGCCATAGCAAAACCGCAAACCCACAAAAACGCTCACTGTTGCCCCTAGTGGCCGTTTCCCACGTCATCTCCCGACGCCCTCAGACATGGATGGACGTTGAATACTGACATTTTGACATCGCCTCAGTAATACACCCCCAGTGTAACTATGGTCTAATGATCACTTTGATTCTCACCACATTTGCTCCGGGATGGAATGAAGTCGGCGATTTAGAGTGAAACGTGCACACACACACACAGCCCCCGGATGTCTTCGGATCTACTTGGCAGTCGCTGTAAACCAACCGGCTGCACGACACAGAAAGACAAACACTCAAAACCTTCCTTGTCTGCGCGCACATCAACACAGGCCGAACGCTACACCCCGGGACACGCTGAGAAGCGGACGAGGAGGTCGCAGCTGTGGTGGAAGCAGAGTTTTTGAGAAGGAAAATAGGAAATCTGATTTTTAAGCATGTTCATCTGGTGGGTATAAATAACCTGTCCTGTCTGAACTACAGGAGCACCCTGCAGAGAGCAGCAGCAGCGGCACAGCAGACGCACAGCAGACGCACAGCAGACCTAATCTAAAATGTAAATGTAAAACAATACATGTTGTTTGCAGTGCAGTAGGAGCACGCCATAATGTGCATGCCGGAATTGATCACATATCGCTAGGGGGGAGTGTGTATTGGAATGAGGTCACTTAGAAAATTCACCACTAAAAACGCTCCCTCTTCCGTCATCTTAGAGAGCTTGTGGTCATAACTATATCGTACCGAGCAGCTAACCGCTAGGTAGGTAGACTAGTAACTAAAAGGTTGCTGGTTTGAATCCCTGAGCTGACACGTTAAGAATCTGTTGTTCTACCCCTGAGCAAGGCACTTAACTCACTGGTTCCCTGGCGCTGTGGATGTTGATTAAGGCAGCCCCCTGCACCTTTCTGGAGAAGACACATTTTGTTTGAAGGCATTCAGTTGTACAACTTACTAGCTATCACCCTTTCCCATTGGTTGAACCCTGAATACACAGCATCCAGATATGTTCTCTTAAAAGTGTGTTGAACAGAGTCAAACTCAATCATGCATTTATTACATACTATAATGGAACATGTTTCAGCTCCTGATCTAAGACTCACTCATTCACTCCTCTGTGGGAACTTAAAGGTGACACAAACAGCTGTTGAAGTATTTACAGGGCTGTGGCCCTCCGTCAGGCTTGTATAAACTGCAACCACTCACTTAATCTGTTCATATCTTAGTGAGAAAAGTAGTGAGAACTGATGTGACCGTTAGATATAGTGATAATAACAGCCCCCAGACGTGTAGTTTGAGAATCGTGTTGTAGCTATAATGGAACCCGTGTCTTAGCAACCTCTCTCACATTTCTCTGGGAACATTGACACAAACAGCTGCTGTTACCAGCTCCTTCAGGCACATCTAGCCTATTATTTCTATGTGTGTGTGTGTGTGTTGCTGTTTCTACCACTACAGACACGCCATTTTAACACATCCATGACTGAATATACTCTGAGAAACAACCCTCCCCTAACACACACACGTGCATGTACACACACACACACACACACACACACACACACACACACACACACACACACACACACACACACACACACACACACACACACACACCATTGAGAAACAACACTCGCTCAGACGTCTGCACCCTGAATAACCCTGCTTCTGACACTGTCAGAGCTCACAGATCCTCGCCACTAAATGTTAGCCCATCTGAAATCACGCGATCCTGTCAATGTTGCTGACAGAATGGGTTTGACTAGCTTGATCTCTTGACTCCCTCAAGCTCTTTTGACTTCAGACTGTTTACGCATGTTGTGACTATTAGGTTTATTTGTTATGTGGGGTTGAATATTTATACTGTATGTCAACCAATGTCCAATGTGGTGTGTTTGAATGTGAGTCCATGTGTGTGTTTGTGTGCCTGTAAATACACATCTACATACATACGTGTGCCCTCACTCTCACCCCCCCTTCTCCTCCCCTTCTATGTCTCCAGTGGTTCACCATGCCGTCCTCTCCCACGGCTAATTTTTCCACTTACAATAACTAATACTTAACTAGATGCATCGATAACTTGATTATACTTCGCCTCACTCCTTCGCTCCCTCCCAGAGGTCCACGTTATGCTGGACGCCCTCCTTTCTCCCCGACTCGTGCTTGCGCTTCAACCCCTATATGAACAAGAACATCACCCTGGACGAGAGCCGTGGTGAGAAACTGAAATGCTGCAGGCCAAGGGCCTCCACTACCTGGACAGGAAACTGGAGAAGCTGCAGAAACCTGCCAGGATACTCACCAGGGAAAAGAGCCCCGTCCAAAAGCTGGAAACCTGAGCTAAGCTCAAACATGGCATGTACGATGGTATGCCCATCTTCAACTGTAAGCTGTAGGTGGGTCTGGGCTGATGCTTGACCACCAAACAACATAACCCCACCTTCGCCTAAAACTGGACTCAACTATACACTGAAGCACGCACCCCTATAAGGCTACGACAGGCAGTATATCCTCACGCTGTAATTATTTCTATTTTCATAAAATAACTGGGATGTTTTTTTGATTGAAATTGGTTTCACTTTTTTTACTTGAACCCAATCTACCACCAATCAATAACTCAATTTCAACAGGCGCGTAAAACAAACATTGTAAACAACAAGAATGTAATGCAAACAAACGTTGACAATCACTAGCTTGTCACGTGCAATGGTTGGTATCAAGGTTTTACTTGAACGAACGGCTCAGAGAAAGAATGCAATTGACTGGAAAGTCACTTGCGTTATTATAATGGCGGGTCACTTGACATTTCTGTATCGTGCACGTTTTAACACCAATGCAGCTAGTGATCCTTGATTTGATCGTTTCATTACTGGCGGTGATATTGGTACATACAGTTGAAGTCGGAAGTATACATACACCTTAGCCAAATACATTTAAACTCAGTTTTTCACAATTCCTGACATTTAATCCTAGTAAAGATTCCCTGTCTTAGGTCAGTTAGTATCACCACTTTATTTTAAGAATGTGAAATGTCAAAATAATAGTAGAGAGAATGATTTAGTTCAGCTTTTATTTATTTTGTCACATTCCCAGTGGTTCAGAAGTTTACATACACTCAATTAGTATTTGGTAGCATTGCCTTTAAATTGCTTAACTTGGGTTCAAACGTTTCGGGTAGCCTTCCACAGGCTTCCCACAATAAGTTGGGTGAATTTTGGCTCATTCCTCTTGACAGAGTGTCACGGTTGTCGTAAGAACTGGACCAAGGCGCAGCGTAAGTAGAGTTCCACATCTTTATTAACAATTGGAACTTAAGCAAAACAATAAACGAACAACGAAACGTGACTACGTGGTGCACATGCACAAACACAAAATAACACAGTATGAAAAAATAGCTACTTAAATATGATCCCCAATTAGAGACAACGATTACCAGCTGCCTCTAATTGGGAATCATACAAAACACCAACATAGAAAAAATAAACTAGAACACAACATAGAAATAATAAACTAGAATACCCCCTAGTCACGCCCTGACCAACTACACCATAGAGAAACAATGTCTCTCTATGGTCAGGGTGTGACACAGAGCTGGTGTAAATGAGCCAGGTTTGTAGGCCTCCTTGATCGCACACGTTTTTTCAGGTCTCCCCACACATTTTCTCTAGGATTGAGGTCAGGGTTTTGTGATGGCCACTCCAATACCTTGACTTTGTTGTCCTTAAGCCATTTTGCCACAACTTTGGAAGTATGCTTGCGGTCATTGTCCATTTGCGACCAAACTTCCTGACTGATGTCTTGAGATGTTGCTTCAATATATCCACATAATTTTCCTACCTCATGATGCCATCTATTTTGTGAAGTGCACCAGTCCCTCCTGAGCAAAGCACCCCCACAACATGATGCTGCCACCCCAGTGCTTCACGGTTGGGATGGAGTTTTTCGGCTTGCAAGCCTTCCCCTTTTTCCTCCAAAAACAATGATGGTCATTATGACCAAACAGTTCTATTTTTGTTTTATCAGACCAGAGGACATTTCTCAAAAAAGTACGATCTTTGTCTCCATGTGCAGTTGCAAACCGTAGTCTGGCTTTTTTATGGCAGTTTTGGCTTCTTCCTTGCTGAGCGGCCTTTCAGGTTTTGTCGATATAGGACTTGTTTTGCTGTGGATATAGATACTTTTGTACCTGTTTCCTCCAGCATCTTCACAAGGTCCTTTGCTGTTGTTCTGGGATTGATTTTCACTTCTCGCTACAAAGTACGTTAATCTCTAGACGACAGAACGCATCTCCTTCCTGAGCGGTATGACGGCTGCGTGGTCCCATGGTGTTTAAACTGGCAAACTATTGTTTGTACAGATGAACGTGATACCTTCAGGCGTTTGGAAATTGCTCCCAAGGATGAACCAGACTTGTGGAGGTCTACAATTTTTTTTCTGAGGTCTTGGCTGATTTCTTTTGATTTTCCCATGATGTCAAGCAAAGAGGCACTGAGTTTGAAGGTTGGCCTTGAAATATATTCACTCAAATGATGTCAATGAGCCTATCAGAAGCTTCTAAAGCCATGACATCGTTTTCTTGAATTTTCCGAGCTGTTAAAAGGCACAGTCAACTTAGTGTCTGTAAACGTCTGACCCACTGGAATTGTGATACAGTGAATTAGAAGTGAAATAATCTGTTTGGAAACAATTGTTGGAAAAATGACTTGTGTCATGCACAAAGTAGATGTCCTAACCGACTTGCCAAAACTATAGTTTGTTAACAAGACATTTGTGGAGTGGTTGAAAAACAAGTTTGAATGACTAAGTGTATGTAAACGTCCGACTTCAACTGTGCATCAGGGTGTAATTTTGGACATAAACTGTAGAAATAATTTTATTTTAGTCACAGACCTGGCTAGCTTGTACATACAGCTGCTTTAAAGCCCCGAGGTCTAATCGGGATGGATAGGGTCTGTATTGTATATGGATGTATAAGCTTCAAAATGTTCACTCTGTGTGATTTTCAGAATGCATCATTAGAATAATGACTTGACTATGCGTATTACTATTTTAAAATTGTAATTATACACTGAAAAAAATATATAAACGCATCATGCGACAATGTCAAATAGTTACAGTTCATATATGGAAATCAGTTAATAGAAACAAATTAATTAGGTCCTAATCTATGGATTTCACATGAAGGGGAATATAGATATGCGTCTGTTGGTCACATATATCTTTAAAAGAAAAGTAGGTATGTGGATCAGATAACCAGTCATTATCTGATGTGACCACCATTTGCGCCTCATGCTCCTTTGCATAGTGTTGATCAGGCTGTTAATTGTGGCCCGTGGAATGTTGTCCCATTCCTCTTAAATGGCTGTGCGTAGTTGATGTCATACACATCAATCCAGAGCATCCCAAACATGCTCAATGGATGACATGTCTGGTGAGTATGCAGGACGACTGGGACATTTTCAGCTTACAGATCCAGGAATTACAGTACAGACACTTGTGGCGTGGTGCCATTCATTGTCATGCTGAAACATTAGGTGATGGCGCCGGATGAATGGCACGACAATGGGCCTCAGTATCTCATCACATTATCTCTGTGCATTCAAACTAGATTGCTCTACACACCAACAGCTCTGCTACATTTGCTGTAGTCATTACTTTTCCTCCAGGATGGTAATTGGGTTTGGAAGTAATGACTCGCGAAGATAACAGCCACAGCCATGCCAGACAGTAATGGCAGGTGGTGCTTTCATTGAAACGGAATTACAGTACCATATCAATGGTACTCGCCATATTTCTATTGGTTTTGAGAACACATTTTGATGTGTATTTAGATTTGGATTTTGACAGATGCGGTGTTCTCACTCCCTTCCATCTGAACACTTATGTAATGTTACGTAATGTTGTTTTTACGCTTGGGGTGTCACTGGCACTCAATTATCCCTGGGATTCAGCCGAAGTGAATACCCTTGCTCATTAGCTCTTAATTGGTTTTGAAGTGAATAGTGGATCGGGGGGGGGGGGGGATGAGTGGTTTAGATAGAGGATGGCGCTTATACAAGCATTTCGCTACACCCGCAATAACATCTGCTAAAATGCAATTGTGCTTGTTGTCCTTAGCTTATGCCTGCCTCCCGAGTGGCACAGCGGTCGTAGGCACTGCATCTCAGTGCAAGAGTTGTCACCACAGTCCCTAGTTTCAATCCAGGCTGTATCTGCCCGTGATTGGGAGTCCCATAGGGCGGCAGACAATTGTCCGGGTTTGGCCGTGGTGGGCTGTAATTGTATATAAGATTTTCTTCTTAACTGACTTGCCTAATTAAATAACAGACAGTTTGTGCAGAAATTCTTCTGCAAACCGACAGTTTCATTAGTCCAGTCCGGGTGGCTGGTCTCAGACGATCCCGCAGATGAAGATGCCCGGATGTGGAAGTCCAGGTTTGGTGTGGTTTGCGGTTGTGAGGACGTACTAATGAATACTCTAAAACAATGTTGGAGGCGGCTTAAGGTAGAGAAATTAACATTCACTTCTCTGGCAATAGCTCTAGTTGACATTCCTGCAGTCAGCATACTGATTGCATGCTCCCTCAGAACTTGAGAAATCTGTGGTGTGTAAAATAAACTTGTATTGCTCATTAAACATGTGACCAACACTTTACATGTTGCGTTTATATTTGTGTTGGGTATAGTTTGAAAATGCATTAAGATTGAAAATGCTCCCGAATGAACAAAAATGAAGTCTTGCAATTCTGTATTATTTTAGCTTTAGAGGAGATTTTGATCCATGCTGTTTTTGTTTAGATTTTGAGATTTTCTTATGCTCAAAGTCATTTAGATTCTTTCATCATTTATCTGCATGAGCAATGTTATAGATGTTATAGAGCCACTAATAACAGGTTATCATGAGCACTTTCCCATCTCCAATGTGCCGTTTTCCAACAGACCTGGGTTCAAACACTATCGCACACTCAACTGTGCTCGATTGAGCGTGCCTGATGCAATGGAACCAATAGAATAGTTCGACAAACCCCGCCCAACTGGCACTCCAGGCAAGCTCAAGCAAACGCTCAAAGTATTTGAATGATTTCAGGTCTGGAGTGTGTGTGTGTGTGTGTTGTGTAATTAAAGTGTGTCACTGAAACACTGTCTCTTATTGCCTCTTTGTTATGAATGTTATATTTTGAGTGCTGCTGTTTTTTCAATTCACAGACAACTTGTTCATCAGGAAGGAAGAGTATGTCCTGGTTGTGTTTTTGTTAGTGTTTTGTTTAACCATGCTTTCATGGGTGACACGGCACGTGCACACGAGCACATTTACAACCCACTTCTAAATTCCACTGCAATGTAAATGCAGACGCCTAAGCTTTCACCCTGGGTGTTCAATTCACTGGGATCCTACTGAGCTTATGGAGGATTCATATTTATATATTCATACTTATATAACCATCGACACACATGAGAAGCCGCCAGCTGTTGCCTGTGTGTGTGTGTGTGTGTGTGTGTGTGTGTGTGTGTGTGTGTGTGTGCGTGTGCGTGTGCGTGAAGGTGTTTTCCTGAGCCAGCTGTGTCAAACATGCAACCAAAAGGAGAAGGTGAGATGAGATGACTGTGCAAGTCTCTGTTCAGACGCTCAGACACCCTCCCTAGAGCATAAACACTGGGCGGCCACAGCTCTCCTCTCCAGCACCTGCTTACACGCATGGAGGCACAGCAAAGTCCGTACTTGTGTCAGAACACACACTCCCACCCCCATAATGTATTAACATAAATCATTACATATGATGAGAAATATCATATCTAGGCTCCTATAAGATACAACTCGATTGCTCTATGCACCAACAGCTCTGCTAATGTTGCTGTAGTCATTACCTTTCCTCTAGGAACGTACAATAATTGGGTTTAGAAATAATGAGTCACGAAGATAACAGCCACAGACATGCCAGAAAGTAATGGCAGGTGGTGCTTTCATTGAAATGGAATTACAGTAGCATATCAGTGGTACTCTGCATTTTTCTATTGGTTTTGAGAACACATCTTGATGTGTATTTAGATTGGGATTTTGACAGACGCGGTGTTCTCACTCACACACCTTCCATCTGAACACTTGTGTCATGTTACGTAATGTTGTTTTTACGCTTGGGGTGTCACTGGCACTCAGTTATCCCTGGGATTCAGCCGCAGTGAATATCCTTGCTCATTAGCTCTTAATTGGTTTTGAAGTGAATAGTGGATCGGGGGGGAGGAGTTGTTTTAGATAGAGGATGTTGCTTATACAGTAGGCTATTTCAGCCTCTCTCAGCCTAGTCCCATACATAGATATTGATATTTATATACACCCTCATTGGTCCCACAGGAATCTGTATACTGTATATTGTACGGCTTGACAATGGTGGAACAAATGGCAACACTAAGTATATGGGACTATAGGCCCTTCTATACCTTGTCAGAAGGCTAAAGAAGGGAGATGTCTGTCTACAGTTTCAACATTAAGCTGTAGGGTGATGTATCCACCAGCCTTCCTGTTGAGGTTAATGTCAAAACTAACTTCGGTGAGTATGCAGTATAATGTCAGCGCACCGACATTAGATGCTGACATTATACGTGTGTTTGGATGTGTGTTTGGGCTTCAGTTCAGCCCTTGTGATCTGCGGTTTTGATTTAGTTATATAATCATCATTCAGATGGGATCACATTCATTAGAATCCCAGCTAGGTTATTTCAGGGTCGGCTTCCTTGGCAACGATGGTTCTGTGTGTGTGTGTGTGTGCGTCTCGCTTCTCTATGCTCATCCCTCCCTAGCTTGTTGTTGTGATAAGGCAGGTAAACACTGACTCATTCAGAAAACAGACCTGGCTCCTGGCTGGTGATGAAGCCTGCACTCGCTCAGCTTGCACGCACCAGATTCATGAGACCTGTTCAATTTAGCGCCATCAAACAAATGATGAGTAAGGTACATGTCTGTTTTCGGAGCTCTTCTGAGTCTGTGTTATAGATGGTGCTTGAATATGAAGTGTTGTTCTCCAGAGGGACCTCTGACATTAACAGGACCAACATTGTTACACCTGTCTTTATAGCTCAACAATGAGGTCAGGTAGGCTCATGCTAGAGGGCCATTCACCCCTATAGCTACCCATACTCTATACATGAACTCCTACAGTAATAGTCCTTTTAGTATTTTTCCAGATCATTTGCATCCAGGAGGAAATTAAGTGAATATTTTACTCAGACTGAGATGATCCACAGATGTATCTACAGGCAGTCTGAGAGGAGAGAAGGGGAGCATAATTACAGTATTTTCTAACGTGGTACTGGGCGGAGTCCCTTACAACTAATAATGAGCGGGGCTGCAGGGTATAGGAGCAGTACTGAAGACAGAAATAGAATTACTAGAATGGGCATCCCCATTTAAGTCAATAGAAATACAATGATAGTAATTGTAGTATTTACATTTCTATGGAAGACATAGCATGGATACCATGGTCCATTACAACTGATAATACGTAGGGCTGCAGGTGGAGGACTGAAGAAATATAAAAATAATTACTACAATGGGCATCCCCATTCAAGTCAATAGAAATTGTATTTTTATGAGACGCATACAGTAGCAGGAGTCCCCAGGTCCCTTACTACTCATAAAGAGCATAAGGGCTGCAGTGTATAGTATGATATAGGAGGACAGGACTGAAGACATAGAAATATAATTACTAGATCGACCATCCCATTCTAGTCCATAGAAAGAATATGACTTAATTCGGTAATAACAATAGGCCTTAATTATAGGCTATTAATTTCCCTGGTCCCTTACAACTGAACAGGACTGCAGGGTACAGGAGAGGAGGACGGGATACACTGACTGCTACACTTTATGAGTAGTATATGGTATGTATTCATTCTGAAAATCCTGTTATTGTGCTTTTTATTGATTATCTGTGTTTTTGTATTGTTTTTCATAAAATAGCAAATCAGATTGCCCTATGTTGGACCAACCTTTTCTGTATCCAAATCTGAACAGCAGTGAGATGGTTCGAAAACAAGAGAGATCATTTCCCATGTATTCTGACATTAACCCGGCCTTATTTTCTCAAATGTTGGATCAGTTACTTCTGTTCCTTTTCCAAATT
The DNA here is from genome assembly GCF_057628025.1 of Oncorhynchus mykiss. Lineage (NCBI taxonomy): Eukaryota > Metazoa > Chordata > Actinopteri > Salmoniformes > Salmonidae > Oncorhynchus > Oncorhynchus mykiss. The sequence continues at coordinate 54,431,413 of NC_143022.1, read as the reverse complement.
ATAATAACTGTCCAATTGAAATAATTTCTTTATTATTACATGCTCCAGTTCTCAACATAACCAAAAATCTAAATTTGGCTAACACACAGTAAGGCAGCTTGTGGGTTTGCCCAGTGTGTGGTAGTTAGAAGCAAAATTAAGGGTGTTGTTTTTTTTTTGCCAAATCAGGCTTATTTAAGCCTCTTAAGGATCAGACCCTTCTTTTCAATTTCCACCTAAAATGACATACCCAAATCTAACTGCCTGTAGCTCAGGACCTGAAGCAAGGATATGCATATTCTTGATATTATTTGAAAGGAAACACTTTGAAGTTGTCTAAATGTGAAATGAATGTAGGAAAACACAACACAATAGATCTGGTATATGATAACACAAACCAAAAAAACACATTTTCTATTTTTATTGCATTATCTTTGACATGAAAAATAAAAGCCATACATTCAGATAGGAAGCTGGAGGTAATTTAGATTGTTTCCACTTGAGGGAAACAGCGTATGTGCAAAGTTTCAGACTGATAACTTCAAGAATGAGCGAGGTACATGACATTTAGCACAAAGTCACCCAGATGTCCCTCACGAGTTGCCCAAAAATACCCAAGTGGCCTCCAAGTGGCCAAATTGGTAAATTGGTACATTTTCAAGAACGTAACTATAGAGAACATACAAAAATGCTAATAAAAATGCAAGTTTACACACTCCCAGGAATGTCATACATGATGGACCATTAGCTTCCCTACATGAAAGGTACTAACAGAAGACCCGACAAGAATGCTGATCCAATGTCTCCAAACACAGAAGTGAAATATTGAATCCCTCCCAAACAGAGTAACGTTAAACCATAGTAACTTGCGTGCAGACAGTGACCATTTCCAGTAGAGTGACTGTCTAGCATGATGTGGTTGGTTCCATCCAAAGAATTAGAATGAATCCTTCTAATTCTTTGGTTCCGCCATGGCAGGCTGCCGATGGCTTCTTGTGCTAAACCAGAGATAATGCATGTGTTGGAACATCAACATGCACTGAGAGGCTGTGCCTGAGTGATTCACTGACTCGCTCAGGGTTGAATTGAGACGAAATGCCCTTCTTTCAAGAGTCACATGACCAGATCATCAGAGCCGCCTTAGATGTGAATAGGATCATCCCATAGGATACTGCTTCATCATGATTATTGGTGCAATCACTGGTGTCACACCCTGATCTGTTTCACCTGTCTTTGTGCTCGTCTCCACCCCCCTACAGGTGTCAGCCATCTTCCTCATTATCCCTAGTGTATTTATACCTGTGTTCTCTGTTTTTCTGTTGCCAGTTCGTCTTGTCTTGTCAGATCTTACCAGCGTGTTTTCCTGTCTCCCTGCTTGCTCAAGTTCTGTTCCTGTAATGGGTAAGTGTCGGTGGCAGGGAAGTCAGGCGCAGGAAAACAAACTTGGAAAAACAGAGTCATTAAATAAATGCTCATAAAACTCCAAAAACCAAAATATACAAAAAATAACATAAGTGGGTACAAAACCCGTCGCACACCGACACATGACTTGCACAAACATACAATAAAACAATCTCCGACAAAACATGAGGGGAAACAGAGGGTTAAATACACAACATGTAAGTGATGGGATTGGAACCAGGTGTGAAGGAAGACAAGACAAAACCAATGGAAAATGAAAAATTGATCAATGATGGCTAGAAGGTTGGTGACCGCCCGAACAAGGAGAGGGACCGACTTCGGTGGAAGTCATGACAGTACCCTAGTTTCCCTGGTTCTGACCATTCTGCCTGCCCTGACCCCGAGCCTGCCTGCCGTTCTGTACCTGCCTGACTCTGACCCGTTTACGAACCTCTGCCTGTCCTGACCCCAAGCCGGCCCGCTGTTCTGTACCTTTTTGACTCTGCCCTGGATTACAGACCTCTGCCTGCCTTTGACCTATCTTTTGCCTGCCCCCTGTTTGGGTCAATAAACATCTGTGACTCTAGCTGTCTGCATCTGGGTCTTATCCCGAGTTCTGAAAACTGGAGTGTCGGGCAGCCCCCCGCAGTAACCCTCCAAAAAGTCATTCATAAAAAAATTTCCATGTACTAGGAAGCTAAGTGTTTGTTTCTCGGGCTTCATGAATCGGACTGAAAGACCTTGAAAAATAAAAAATGCAACTGATTGAAAGTATAAGGGGATATCGGTGAACAAATGCCGTGGTCAAGGCAATGACGGCGCCAGTGCAATGAGTAGATTTTACTCAGCACATATCAGACCGAGAGCCTAATGCTTCATTAGGTAGTTCTTTATGAGTTTTAGTTTAGAAAACGACCTCTCCGCAGAAGCGACAGTTACAGGGATGGTAAAAACAGCTTGATCGCTGTCGAAAAATCAGGGAAACTGGTAGCAGAAGGCAGTGGTGCTTGAAATACCGCTGTTCTGCAATATCTTTAATTAAGCCTCTCATTCTCCTTAATTGCCGGCCTCAACACGTTACGGAAACAGATGAACTGTATAGAAATCTCTAGGGAGAGGTCGTCTGGATATTGGACAGACAATATGGCAGATGCAAACAGATTATTTTCATATTTAGCGGACAACAGTTCTTGAGTGCTTGAACAACAAAAAAAGTGGTTCGTGATTTTGGTCATACCGGTGAACCGGCATTCGAGATGATTATTATTTTAACTAGGCAAGTCCGTTAAGAACAAATTCTTATTTACAATGACAGCCTACTCCGGTCAAACCCAGACGACTCTGGGCCAATTGTCCGCCCTGTTGGACTCCCAATCACGGCCGGTTGTGATACAGCCTGGAATCGAACCAGGGTGTCTGTAGGGACACCTCTAGCACTGAGATGCAGTACCTTAGACTGCTGCACCACTCGGGAGCCCGGTGTATGGTTGCAATATGAACAACCCTCTGTCTCTGGTATATCCCCAGTAACATGGGGTGAACAGCAGCAGTGATTGCTCTCTATCCAATAGCATAGACAGTGAGACAGACTTGCCCAGCAGTTCCCGACTTTGTTGACTTAAGACAACATGTTGTGCTTTTTTTAAATTGAGAAATCCTGCAAATAGAGGCACTAATGTGCTGTTTCTGCCTGAAGGGTGACAGATAATAGGCAAACATTGTATACTGTAAACATGTTGTTTTTGTTTATGCACCTCCATTATAATTCGTGATTACACATACATCCAAAATTATAAATCGGATTATAAATTGTTTATAAACGGTTAAATTTGTAAATAACCTTTCACTCACCCCTCTCATTTCAAGAAGATGATTAATACAATAGCAACAGGGAATCATTTATACAATACAGCATGTACAATTATTTTAGCCTGCGTGATCCTTTACCCCTTACAGCTGTTCTCCATCTGTTATGTTGAAAGAAACTGGGGACCGATTTGGAATTTGGAAACCTATTTTGTCAAATTGGTCCAGCGCTCGAGGCCACCCCCATCCGTCCGCAGCGGCGCTGCAGTGTGCGCGCTTGAAGAGCGCGCTATCTTGTGAACGGATGAGATAGAGAGAGCGAGAGGAGGAGAGGACCAGTCAAGCAGCAGAGGCAAGTGGAAGCTCAACGGACGGACGCGGTTCCAACTAAAAATACACACCGGGGAAAAATAGCACTCTACTGCAAGGACCTGGAAGAAAGAGCGCACCTCAGACTGCAGGTTAGTTAAGTAAATCATGTTTTTATGCCATAACATCCCAAAGGCAGAATGAGAATCGTATGACGCTGTCGTTCATTCAGTAGTTTATGCGTGCGAACGTAGGATAGATGTTGTCTTGAGGCTATCAAGAAACGAATCATCGTGTTCGTTAAATTGCCGGAGCCAATTAAACTGCATGTTGTATTATACCCTACATATGGAACCAGTAACAGTATTTAGATGACTTCTTATGTGATACAGAAATGTGGTATATTACTCAGAACAGGTGTAGCCTACAGCTAGCGTTGGGACACAACATCGGGAGTCTGTGTATTGGTCCTACAGCCCTGTACATCAGTCTGTGCATCAGTGTGGTTGGTCAGGTGGCAAGTTGTCAACAATGTTAGACTTGCGATGGCATCAATTGTTCATTTGTAGGTTATGGCTGTTGAACAAATGATAGTCAACCCAAGGCGCACTCCACAGCACCCCAAATGTGTGTGCAGCTATGCGCGTGGCAATCCTTTTTTTTTTTTAAACTTCACTGAGGGTTTTCCACAAATTCTTGTATTCGTTGTAACGATGGAGGTATTCGTTGTAACGAGGGAGGGAGAGAGGGAGAGAGGGAGAGAGGGAGAGGGAGAGGGAGAGGGAGAGAGAGAGAGAGAGAGAGAGAGAGAGAGAGAGAGAGAGAGAGAGAGAGAGCAGAGCAGAGCGTTAGACAATATGTAATGCATTTGTGTAACGGGCCTACGCACATAACTCAAGTTTGGTATTTGGTATTGAGTAGATTTGGTCAGTTGATCGAAATCAAATAATGCGTTTGCTGTTATTTCACATGCGAAATGTCACGCTTGATTCGATTTCTCAAAATGTACGGGTGCAAATCAAATGTTGTGTTTCGTTTAATGTGTTGACACCAATATCTAGCTTACTCCATTTTCTCGAAATTCTCATTATTCTAATTAGAATAATCCCCCTGGAGATGTCCTTGTTCCATCTGTCACGTATTCGAGACGTTAATAATCAAGCCAAACAATTGCATTACTGCAAAAACATTCCCACCCATGTCTTACCCTACTCCCCCCCCCCCCACACACACTCTGTCCCCTTGTCAGGCAAGCTTAACTCATTCATAGTGTACCCAGTGCCCCCCCCCCCTTCAACACAAACAAACTCACACAACCAAACACTCTCCACTTTCACTTTCCAGACACACACAAACACACACACCCAAACACACACACACGCACACAGACAGAAAAACACACACACACACACACACACACTCACCCAAACACACACAAAAACACACGCCACTTTTACTTCTCAGTCCAATGAATACAATGCTAACGACTAACGATGAATGACTAATGCTTTTATCTGTCTTCTGGCTGTGACAGACGTTCTAGGTGTGTTTGTTCAGTCTGAGCAGACTATTGTTAATCTCCTCAAGTAGATAACGAGTCCCTGACCTACCCTATGGCATCTGCATTCATCCAAAATGTGTTTGTGTCTCCTATTGTTGATTGTTGCTTGTGTACCCTGCCCTGGTGTTCCTTGTTGTTTTTTATTGACCCATGGATTATATCTGATCTAATTGTAAGATCAGTTTGTTACCATTGCTTTACAGATTTGTGACCCCCTCTGGGCAGCTGTCTTAAAGGGACACTACGGTGAAAACGGAGGAAAAACAACCGGTTATAATGTTGTCCTTTGATGTTCTGGTCATTTTTTCAACCTTTCTGTACTTCCTGCTGTCACCTCAGTGACTTTTGCGGTTTAGTTGACAGCTGTCGTCTGGCAGACCGTTGTTGCGCACCCGTCCGGCCATTGCTGAAAATGGGACGAGATAATACACAGTGACCTTACCAGGCTGGTGACCTAGATATCTGGCCCTTTACTCTTCACTGCTTTCACCCAGCTCCAGTGCCACATGGAGATTTGCATAACTGTAATGGGATCACCATAATTACCATTTACTGGTTGTGGTATCTGTGGTATTGTGCGTGTGTGTGTGTGTCTGTGTGTGTGTCTGTTGAACATGTGTGTGTCTCTGTGTGCGTGTGTGTGTCTGTGTGTGTGTGTCTGTTGAACGTGTGTGTGTCTCTGTGTGCGTGTGTGTGTGTGTGTCTGTGTGTCTGTTGAACGTCTGTGTGTCTCTGTGTGTGTGTGTGTGTGTGTTTTGTTTTCATGCATGCACTTATTTGTATGTGGCATTATGAGAGTCCCAGTTTCCCAGTAGATGATAAACCTAGAAGTGGCCAGTCCTTAGAGCGATGGGAAAGGCTGGGGTGGAGAAGAGGAAAATGCCACTTATTCAACACTGTGGGCTGGTGAAGCATGCAGACTATTCTGTGAGAAGGGACTTGTTCTCTATCTCCGGTCGTCTGCCAGGCAGTTGTTAGCTTGTGTTTTAACCCCCCCCCCAAGACAGCAGGACAATGTGTCTCAGTCATCCAACCAACGCACTCAGCCTGGTCTAGTCATGCTGATGTCATAGCGGTTCCTCTGGAAGAATTGAATATCAACTTTTATGACACGTTCATATTTGAATGTTCTTTTTGGGAAGACTGCGTGCGTCAAATCAACCGTTATTTGTCCAGAACGGAAGTGTTGAAGGACGTTCGAGCCAAGACGGTTCATTTGGAGCTATTGAATCACGGAATGGCATCACACTTGTGGAGTTGTGTCCGTTTAATTAAGGCAGATGTCACTAGTCTGAATAGTTTACTTTTGATCATGCAGTTCTTGATGCTTTCTTTGGAGTTTTTTTTTTAAACAAAAACAACACAGACCTACAGTATATTATTATTCTTTGTGTCTCAGTGGTTGTTACTTGTAAGACACATGTTTGTACCCTGGGGGTTACCATTTTTAGTTATACAGTATGTCCTCACGGGTCAGTCAGTCGGACAGGTAGTGAAAGTGCACTCTTGCTTTGAATGGAGAATATTATTTAGCCATGGTCTGAATGTAGCCGGTCTGCCACTCAATTATATGAATGTCTGCTACTGCCGGCTGACCTGCTCTGATGTAAGTGATCCCAGGCGAGTAAGAGAGGCCCATGTACATCCATTAGTGTCACCAGGGTCTGGGCCTGTCTCTGTGTGTGTGTGTGTGTTTCGTGTGTGTATGTGTGTTCCCATAGGACCAGGCAGGCGTCACAGTGAAAATGCTTTAGTCTAGCTTCTCTGTCACAACCCTGTCCTCCACATTGCCGGCAGATGAATGTCTCATTAGGGGGACCACCATAGAAACACAAAGTGTGCATCCCAAAGTGATGCCCTACTCTCATGATACCCACCCTATTCCCAGGGCTCTGGTCAAAAGTAGGGCACTATGTAGAGAATAGGATGCCCTTTGGGACGCGCAGCCATATAATACTGTTCTGTCTAATTCTGTGAGGACCACCGGGTGACTGTGAAGGATATCCCTCCCTCGGTCTCGCTGCTGCTTGGCTGTCTCTGCCTGCTCAACAGACATGACATGGGGCTGGATGTGTCACGGTTTTTAAAGGTTCATTGCAGCCATTTGTATCTCAATATTAAATCATTTCTGAGTAACAATGAAGTACCTTACATGGATTGTTTTAAATGAAAATGGTCAAAAAGAAACAAAAATGGCTTCTTAGCAAAGAGCAAATTCTCAAGCAAGAATTTTGCTAGGACTGTCTGGGAGTGGGGAGGGGAAGACTGAAAATTAGCTGTTATTGGCAGAGAGGTTTGGAACTCTCTTTCTTATTGGTCTATTAACTAATTTACCTCTAGGTGATCACACCAGGCAGGCCAAAACTATCCCACCAAAAAAGACGACATTTCCAGCAGCCTTTTCAAACAGCTCTTACGCTAAAAGGGCATTATCATAATTTTCAGTATTATTCCAAACTCGTAGTGTAGAAATATATATAAAACACAGGAAATCCCATTTCTGACTGAAATGGGCCTTTAATAAACGTATGCATGTATTCAAATCTGCTTAGAGGCAGGCACGCACACACGCACGCACACACACACACACACACACACACACACACACACACACACACACACACACACACACACACACACACACACATGCCTGAGTAGTGACAAGCTGGTGAAGCGCAATTAGAGTTTCACACTTGGTTAGCCACTGGTGCTAATGGGGATTGACAGGTTCCTGTCCTGTCCTCTGCTCTCCTCTCCTCACAGCTGCACACTGTAGTTGTTTACATCATAGACCTAGATTTATAATATCTTAGAAAAAGTGGCGAGGTTAGGTGACCCGTATATTGTGACAACAGACTGATTCTGGACTGACTCAGACACGATTGTCTCGACTAGAAACAATCTATTTTGGTTGATTTTCACTGTTGCTGTAAACAATAGCGCTTTCTTCTTGAGATTCCTTGTGTAGCGTTTCATTACACCAACATCAAGTAATAGGATATTGTTTGGCTTGTTGTACTATACACAAAACACACAAGAAACCTGGAGCTACACAAAGGGTTATAGTAGTGTTAGGCTATATGTGTGCTCCTTATTACCTAGCTAGCTATGTGACTTTGTGGTCAAGAATCTCAGGCCAGGACAGTGTTTGGTTGCTAGGGTAGATGTCAGATTTACAGGAGTGGTCAGTCAATGGTCTGGTCAGCCCTGGTCCCTTCCTAGCTCCTAGCTGAAGTAGCAGTCCAAAGTGAATCAACTATTGTTATCAATGTGCTCTTTAATAGCTAACTGTTTTATTAGCTTGTGGTCATTTGTTTGGTTGCTAGGACAGATGGCATAGAAGGAGTGGTTAGTCCGTCAGCGGTCAGTCTCCCCCATTTGGCAGCAGCAGTAGCCCCACGGTGACTGAATTATTACCCATGTCAGGTTATTATGCCATTATAGCCGCCCCGACCCAATCGCTCAAGGTTACCCCGGGATACGGTATTATCACCCTCCCATGTAAGGATTATTACACCCCTCGGTGAGAACAAAGGTGAAGCGATGCTCTTTTCTGTTCAAACGGACTGTGAGGGATCAACTAGCAGAAAGCCTCCTTTCAAAGTGGGTGGTGAGGAATCGGAAGATAATAGAACGTGATGTTGTGGGTTTAATGTTCTATGCTCCCCCTACCCAATAGAAACCAAATGAACAGGCTAACCCGCCATCGTTGATTTGAAACAATGCAACGTAAAACCACTTGAGCTTCCAGGCGGTTAGCTAACACAGGGATTCATTCTTCACCACCGGACTTACCTGAATTTATTCTCTGTGATACGAACAAGACTGAGTTGAGAGGGATGGGGGTTGAAGGAATGAAGGATGTGTTTGCTAGTCTGCTTCTCTGTGTCCTCCTCACAAGTCACTCTTTTTTTTAAAAGCTTTTTTACCACCCATTGGAAAGAAGTGGAGGGGAGAAGAGTGGACGCGAGGGGTGTGTGGAAGCATTTGGGGGGGGGGGGGAGATCATGTACCTAATGGAACGCAGAGAAGGAGCAAGGGGAACAAAAGAGGGTCTGTTTTTGCCCCGTCCCCACTGGCTGGGCCGTTGTTCTTGGAGCATTTCTTGTGAAGTGGGGGGGGGGGGGGGGGGGGGCTACCGGATCAGGGGGCTGGGGACTCGGGAGTCTGGGCTACAAGCCTGGATCTCTGTTTTGAAGAGAAGATCTGGAAATTTGTTTGAAGACCAGAGATTTTATAGTGGAGGAAAACAATCTCAGCCTATAGCCAGCCCCAGCCCTGACCTCAGCCACAGCTCCATCCCCAGCCCCAACCCCAACCTCAGCCTCGGCCAATGCTCCATCCCCAAACCCAGCCCCTGCCCCAGGCTCTTGCCAAGTACTGCATGGGCGGTGGATATGTGCGAGAAATGGACACCTGCTCTGAAGAGGGTTACAGTGGAAGAATGCCACAGCAGCTGCATGACACTGTCCTCTAGTCTGTCCATTGAGACAGATAGCAGGACAGGAGTGCTACCCTAGCAGCAGGATGCTGTGGAAGTATGTTCTTTAGGGAAGGGAGCGTGCACTTGAATGCTCCCGAGAACATTCTCATGCTTTCTTCCTCTCATTTGCATAGGCTTAAGAAGAGCCCATCACCCTCCTTCCTCCCCCTTCGGCCCCCGTTCCTCCCCCCTCTCTGTTGACATAATGGTTTGGCCCACTTGTGTTGTCTAATTGCTCAGCAAATATGCCACGACAGCCCATATCCCGCTTTTCAAGTCTAAGATTTAAAGAGCCAGGCCTGGGCCTGCCAAGAAAGAATGACATTAAACCTACCACCTGCTTCCTTCAACACTCCCATGCTCTGTGTTTGATGTAGTTATCTCTTAGAAAAAACATGCACTACGCAGAAATCGCTCCGCCATTTAATGGCGGCTAAAATTCTAATAGTTCTCCTAAATTCTCTTAATCCAATACAGGATTAAGATTGAATCCTATTACACCGGCTCTGATGCTCGTCGGATGTGGCAGGGCTTGAAAACTATTACGGACTACAAAGGGAAACCCAGACGCGAGCTGCCCAGTGACGCGAGCCAACCAGATGAGTTAAATACCTTTTATGCTCGCTTTGAGGCAAGCAACACTGAAGCATGCACGAGAGCACCAGCTGTTCTGGATGACTGTGTGATAACGCTCTAGGCAGCCGATGTGAGCAAGACCTTTACACAGGTCAACATTCACAAAGCCGCGGGGCCAGATGGATTACCAGGACGTGTACTCAAAGCATGCGTGGACCAACTGGCAAGTGTCTTCACTGACATTTTCAACCTCTCCCTGACTGAGTCTGTAATACCTACATGTTTCAAGCAGACCACCATAGTCCCTGTGCCTAAGGAAGCGAAGATAACCTGCCTAAATGATTTCCGCCCCGTAAGCACTCAGTAACCATGAAGTTCTTTGAGAGGCTGGTCATGGCTCACATCAACAGCATCCTCCCGGATACCCTGGACCCACTCCAATTCGCATACCGCCCCAACAGATCCACAGATGATGCAATCTCAATCACACTCCATACTGCCCTTTCCCACCCAGACAAAAGTATGTGAGAATGCTGTTAATTGAGTACAGCTCAGCGTTCAACACCATAGTGCCCAAGAAGCTCATCACTAAGCTAACGACCCTGGGACTAAACACCTCCCTCTGCAAGTGGATCCTGGACTTCCTGACGGGCCGCCCCCAGGTGGTAAGGGTAGGCAACAACAAGTCTGCCACACTGATCCTCAACACTGGGGCCCCTCAGGGGTGTGTACTTAGTCCCCTCCTGTACTCCCTGTTCACCCACGACTGCGTGGCCAAACACGACTCCAACACCATCATTAAGTTTGCTGAGGACACAACAGTGGTAGGCCTGATCACCGACAACGATGAGACAGCCTATATGGAAGAGGTCAGAGAACTGGCAGTGTGGTGCCAGGACAACAACCTCTCCCTCATTGTGAGCAAGATTAAGGAGCTGAATGTGGACTACAGGAAATTGCGGGCCGAACAGGCCCCCATTAACATCAACGGGGCTGTTGTGGAGCAGGTCGAGAGTTTCAAGTTCCTTTATGTCCACATCAACAAATATCTATCATGGTCCAAACACACCAAGACAGTCGTGAAGAGGGAACGACAAAGCCTTTTCCCCCTCAGGAGTCTGAAAAAATTTGGCATGGGCCCCCAGATCCTCAATAAATTCTACAGCTGCACCATCGAGAGCATCCTGACCGGTTGCATCACAGCCTGGTATGGCAACTGCTCGGCATCTGACCGTAAGGCGCTACAGAGGGTAGTGCGTACGGCCCAGTACATCACTGAGGCCAAGCTTCCTGCAATCCAGGACCTATATAATAGGCGGTGTCAGAGGAAAGCCCATAAAATTGTCAGAGACTCCAGTCACCCAAGTCATAGTCATGTTTTCTCTGCTACCGCACGGCATGCGGTACTGGAGCGCCAAGTCTAGGTCCAAGAGGCTTCTAAACAGCAGTACCCCCTGTATATTGCCTCGTTATTGTTATGTTATTGTGTAACTTTTCATTATTTGTAACTTTATTTTGTTTGGTAAATATTTTCTTAACTCTTCTTGAACTACACGGTTGGTTAAGGGCTTGTGAGTAAGCATTTCACAGTAAGGTCTACACTTGTTGTATTCAGCGCATGTGACAAATACAATTTTATTTGATTTGATTTCTGTTTATGTGTGTAAGTATGGTGTAAAGACTCATCATATCATCTAAACCGCTGTGAAATATATTTTCAGTTTCTGAAGCTGGTGTGCAAAACCGGAAAGTAAAAGATTCAAAAATGAAACTCTCTGCACAGGAAGCATAGCAATAGCGCACATAGAACATACAGTGCCTTGCGAAAGTATTCGGCCCCCTTAAACTTTGCGACCTTTTGCCACATTTCAGGCTTCAAACATAAAGTTATAAAACTTTATTTTTTTGTGAAGAATTAACAACAAGTGGGACACAATCATGAAGTGGAACGACATTTATTGGATATTTCAAACTTTTTTAACAAATCAAAAACTGAAAAATTGGGCGTGCAAAATTATTCAGCCCCCTTAAGTTAATACTTTGTAGCGCCACCTTTTGCTGCGATTACAGCTGTAAGTCGCTTGGGGTATGTCTCTATCAGTTTTGCACATCGAGAGACTGACATTTTTTCCCATTCCTCCTTGCAAAACAGCTCGAGCTCAGTGAGGTTGGATGGAGAGCATTTGTGAACAGCAGTTTTCAGTTCTTTCCACAGATTTTCGATTGGATTCAGGTCTGGACTTTGACTTGGCCATTCTAACACCTGGATATGTTTATTTTTGAACCATTCCATTGTAGATTTTGCTTTATGTTTTGGATCATTGTCTTGTTGGAAGATAAATCTCCGTCCCGGTGTCAGGTCTTTTGCAGACTACATCAGGTTTTCTTCCAGAATGGTCCTGTATTTGGCTCCATCCATCTTCCCATCAATTTTAACCATCTTCCCTGTCCCTGCTGAAGAAAAGCAGGCCCAAACCATGATGCTGCCACCACCATGTTTGACAGTGGGGATGGTGTGTTCAGCTGTGTTGCTTTTACGCCAAACATAACGTTTTGCATTGTTGCCAAAAAGTTCAATTTTGGTTTCATCTGACCAGAGCACCTTCTTCCACATGTTTGGTGTGTCTCCCAGGTGGCTTGTGGCAAACTTTAAACTACACTTTTTATGGATATCTTTAAGAAATGGCTTTCTTCTTGCCACTCTTCCATAAAGGCCAGATTTGTGCAATATACGACTGATTGTTGTCCTATGGACAGAGTCTCCCACCTCATCTGTAGATCTCTGCAGTTCATCCAGAGTGATCATGGGCCTCTTGGCTGCATCTCTGATCAGTCTTCTCCTTGTATGAGCTGAAAGTTTAGAGGGACGGCCAGGTCTTGGTAGATTTGCAGTGGTCTGATACTACTATCACAGTGCAGGTGCATTTATACGGAGACTTGATTACACACAGGTGGATTGTATTTATCCTCATTAGTCATTTAGGTCAACATTGGATCATTCAGAGATCCTCACTGAAATTCTGGAGAGAGTTTGCTGCACTGAAAGTAAAGGGGCTGAATAATTTTGCACGCCCAATTTTTCAGTTTTTGATTTGTTAAAAAAGTTTGAAATATCCAATAAAGTTCAAGGGGGCCGAATACTTTCGCAAGGCACTGTATCTACCACTTCTTAGAGGTTTTCTCAATGAGAATGGCAGATCTATAATTCACATTTCTACATCAATTTGGTCAGCACTCCCCAAAAAAGTTACATATTGCAGCATTAAATGGATGTTATGTTATGTTAGTGGCACACGCGTGGAGTTACAGTGTGTGTCATATGCAGCAGAGTGAGAGTTTAGTGCAGCTTCATCCCTTGAAAAATCGGTCTTTTCCAAAAGCTGACCTCATCAGGATAACCTGGTGAAATTAAGGTTAAATAGGAGGTTAGTTTCATTCTTCCAGGCCCATCACATGCAACGGTGATTGATTTAACCGGATGAAGGTAGACACTTGGCTGCCAGCACATGAATAAAAGGTGACAAAGGGGTTTTTCTATGGTTCAGGAGGCCGACTGAACCTTGTGACTCATTTAGGTCCCTGTTCCCTAATACCGCTGCCGGTAATACCCCCCCCCCCCCCCCCCCCCAGTCTCCGCTCCATGGTTAGGGACCATGTCACCAGCTCAGCCTCCACTACTGAAGGACTCTTAATCCAACTGGGATGACAGCTTGGCTCTCTTTCCCTGTTTCTGTGGCACTAGATAGATGCTGAGACCAATGAGCTTTTCTTCCTTCCGCCTTTTTTCATCCCTTAAAACCCCAAACACAGCCACGGGAATCCTGGGAAAATTCTCCCCTTGGGGGGCGAGACAAAGAAATGGTATGGTAAACAAATCCTACTGCGAATCTATCAGAGATTTTCTCTTCCTCCATCTCCATTCAGCCCCAGATAAATGTTCCAATCCATGTCCCTTTTGAGATTTCTTTACAACAAAAAACAGTGCTGCCTCTGGTTGGTGTTTTTCTGTTGTTCTCCTCCCTGCCTGTGTGACGCGTTGTTTAAAAGCATAATCTATATACCACCATAATCCTTCTGTGTCTATGGCTTCAAAATGATTAGAGAAGATTGAGGTCAAAAAACGAAGTAGAGTCCCAAAAGTGGTCCCCCGGTAAACCCACTCCCCCTTTCTTGGTAACACCCAATCGGGCGCCCTGATCCCCAGGTCACATGTTGAGGGACATTCAAACGGATTAATCAGCTCCAGCGTCAGAACAATGAGTATTAGCCATGTTTGCTGAGAGTCTAATGCACTCTGTCAGCTATGGAGATTTTTTTCTCTCTCAGGCGAGGGTGCTGCCACAGTAAGTCCTGGTAAGGGAAGGAGTTGGGGGCAGAGCTGGCACCAGGAATGTTGTTATGACTCTGAGAGGACTGTTCCTTCGTTATTTACATCCCTATGATTCCCATTTTGATTTGTTTTTCTAATTTAAAATATACGGGACATTTACCAAACCAATCCGACCAACTCCAAGCCTGTATAGCAGTTAGTGACTAGGAAGAAGGGAATGTGTAAGAAGACAATGAAAGGGGAGAGAGAGTGGCGCAGAGCTGGCGTCAGAGGTGTTGTTTTGAATTTTCCTTGAGAGAATTGTTTACTGCTTGATGTATTAATAACCCTACGTGTAATCTCAATAGTGCCACGACGCGTACAGTAATTGGGATGTACTCATTATATTACACTTACGTGATTCATACTGTTTTTCGATTACTTGTAATCTGCACCTCAGGATTGGGACGTCATTTAGATTATTTGTTTTTTTGGGAAGGTTGGATGTTTCCCCCGAAGTACTAAGGCTGTATTACAAGTAACCTTTAGCCTAGCAATTAAGTTTATGATAGAGGTTCAAACGTTTCTCTCTGTTCCATATTCTTCTTCTATATCCTTCGTCTTCTCTTTGTCTCCCACAAAACGGGCCACTTTTGCGTGAGAAAACCACTGCATGAATAAAAAGACTAAAAGAGAATCGGCACCGAGAGGACAACAGCCACAGCGACACAGCGAGTTGACTAGAATACGTTCCGATGCCAGAGCAATTTAAGATCAAACACACTACAGTGGAATAGAAATCAGTGTAATCTCGTTCCTCTGTCTGTAGTCCCCCTCCTTCCCTGCTTCTCTGACTCAGAGCTCGACTTGCTCTTTGGTCGCTCTGAAAGAATGTCATTGTCACTAAGGCAATTCCCGCCCCTAGCCCCAGCAGTGAAGAGGATGGAGGGATGAATGGTGACTTCATTTATCAGCCACCTCAGAGGCTGGCTGGGCTTGATAACCCAATCAAACGGCCAGTGTGGCTGAGAGGTCTGTCTGGGGCACCAGAGCGCTTGTCTGTCTGGTCTGGTCTGTCTGGTCTGTCTGTCTTGAATGTGTGCTTGCAGGTCTTTGAATGGTGTCCTGGTGATCTGATCTGTATTTTGAGAGTTCTGAGAACCGGCCATTCCTGGGTAAGAGATGGACTGGAGATAGAGGTGGAGGGTGCCTTGAAGACTTTTCAGACTACTGAGCCAAGCCAAGCTGTACTGAGCTGGCCTGGTTTCGAATCCACCATAGTTGCTGGAACTGTGCTGAAAAGGACAATGAGATTAGAAGGCTCTCATAGTCAACACGAGTCAGTTATTAAATAGGCCATGGTTTTTGGTCCCGTTAGTGGACCAACTCTCCGTTGGTATTTGAGTGTTGGCCGAGGTTGAAAGGAGTCCAGATCTAATGAACATCGTACCGTTCGAGGTTGGCTTGTTTGGAGCCTCCGGCCTAGCTCCCTGGCCCCACAGGACAAATGACACATGACCGTATTCGAAAAGCATCTCAAAATAAGATTGCTGATCTAGGATCTGTTACCCGTGTCTATATAAGTGTATTCATTCAAATCTAAAAGGCAAAACTGATCCTATATCAGCAATTGAGACACTTTGTTAATATGGGCCCATAGTTCTCTTTGAAAGAAGCTACCGTAGCAGACTCAAATGGCTAGCTGGGTGACAGAGTGCACCTGCCTACCCACCACCTCGGGAGGACAAATGCAACACTCAGGATTTTCGTTTTTTTTTGTCCATTTGTGATGGTGCGTCATTTGAAGGGGAGTTTATATAGTTGTGATAGCTCTTTGAGTGGGAAAAGTGAGACTTTATGTAGCTGGTTTTCGAAGTCTGCTCTTCAGTGGTTTGATTTGATATTTAACGGTGTGTCGAGAAGAACAGAGCAGAGTTGTTAAATAAAAAAAATCCTCATATATTCACCAGAGCTTTCATCAAATTTCCTGTAGAATAATAGATTGAATTGCGGACAAGGAGAGCTCAAGGTGCTACTGTAGCTTTTGTCCTGTCTCTTCTATGGCTGGTCTCAGTTAAAAAAATCTGATGCTTAATCCATTGATTTTATGCAACAGAGAATAGGTATTTTTTTTCATGAAAAATTCTAATTTACATGATTGAATGGTGGGGATTGAAAGATATCTAAGCCTAGGATATTTAAATTGGTTCCATTTCCCATACATGCAATATTTTTAGTGGATGATATCCAGAGTTTATAGCTGAGCTTCTCAGATAAAGGACCAATCACCTCCCTGAGAGCAGATTACGTTCTGATCTCCATCCACCACTCGCTCTCTCTCTCTCTCTCTCTCTCTCTCTCTCTCTCTATCTCTCTATCTCTCTCTCTCGCTCTCGCTCCCTTTCCTCACTTTTTCTCTCTCTCTCTCTCTCTCTCTCTCACTCACTCACTCACTCACTCACTCACTCTGGAGTCCTCTTAGTGGAATATTCATTACTCAGCAGGTGTGTCCCAAATGGCACCCCTTTTCCTATGTGGTTTTGCTACTTTTGACTATGGGCCCTGATCAAAAGTAGTGCACTATATTGGGAACAGGGTGCCATTTGGAATGCAAGCCGATCTCACCCTACTCTCCCCTGCGCTGTTGTAAGGTCAAATCCTGACTTTGAATCTGCCTCGGTGTTGCTAGTATTTGCTATCCTTTGTCCCGCTCATGTCCCCCGAGCTCCACAAGGTTAAGATGAGATAGGTCCCAGGGAAAGGAGACACTGTATTTCCTTACCAAGTTGTCGGATCTCTTTTCTTTCTGGTTGTTAAAAGGATGTTGGTACCCAGTACACGCCTTTCTGTAGTAACTGGAGATGCGCTGTTTTGTCCGAGCACCACTCATCAGATGTTTTAGAGACACGGTGCTCTCCAGTTTAATTTGTGGTACATGGATATATTACTTTCTTCCCGAGTAGAGTGCACTATTCTGATCCATGGATTATAGTTGTTACTTCTGCTTATTCTGTATCGAGACCAAATCTTCTCGAGCTGAGAAGTACAGAGATATTTAATGCATAAATGTGTACATTTATTTACGTGTGTATACAGTATGTTTCAATTTATGTCAAGATTTCCTGTGATTTCGATTTCCAATATGCTTAAACACAGGCACTCGTTCCCTGATAGCTAATTACTAAACAGACTAGAATAGGTCCACAACATGAGGGTTGGTTGGATTCACCATGCTCGTCTTCAATGTTAAAATCCCATTAAGCATTTGGAGCCCGAGTCCAACTACCACGGGATGAACCCATTATATATACCCAAACCCAACCCTGGGAGAGAGTGATAGCAGCACTGCGCTTTCCTAATCTGACTGCTTCCCAGGTACCACTGGTTTACAGATAGAATGCCTCCACCATCGTTTACTGACAGATAAATAACAACACCTCCCACCTTTCCTCCTCCAAAGCGACTTTATTCTGAAGACGGTCATTTTTAGTATGTGTAGGCCAATGGGATCCCTGCGGGAACTGAACCCACAACCAGTTGGTGTTTATGGCGTCTTACCAAATGAGCCTTAGGGCCACAGGCACACAGGACCATGCAAACTACTCCACCAACCCCTGGCCTGGTCCCCATTGCCTCTTGGGTAATGGAACTGGTGGGTTCTATGGTTCCATCGACCTTTGTGTCAACATCACCCTGGAAGCATTCGGGTGTTTTAGATCATCCAAACCAAACTACGATCACAGTTTCAGTCAACGGCTGAAACAACCAAGCAATCCAGTAGGGCACAATGCATGACACTTGCATTAGTGTTTTTTTTCTGAAGATACAAGTGATTGCATGAATTGACCAAGTTTTCCCTCACCATATCTCAAACATCCACATGCTGTACTTTGATGTAGACTTGGAAGTGTAGCAGGGAAGGAGACCCCCCCCCCCCCCCCCCCCAGAGTGCGTCCCAAATGGCATCCTATTCCCTACATAGTGCACTACTTTGACCAGAGCACTATGGGACCTGGTCAAAAGTGCTCTAGGCATTGAACAGGGTGCCATTTGGGATTCCCAGGATCTGTGGTTTCATTGGTTTACTACTTCACAAACTTAAATCCTCCACCCCCCTGATCTGTAGTTCTTGGTGTAAATAGAAGCAAACATTGTGGTCCCTTTCATTTGTTAACGCCTTTAGGATGTCAGTGTCTTCATTATTGCCTGTGCATTTCATTGACTTTTCCTTTTGGTCCACCATTACTGTGTAACTGTCTATTTTTTTAAGAGGCTAATAAACAAACAGGATGCCCCATTGACTCAGGTTAAAGGCTCACTCCTTAATTTGGAAAAACAACAAAATGGCAGCTCCACCACTTGTTTTGCTATAAAGCTGAGGGATGGAGCTGCTGCTGAAGTGTAACCACTCTCAAAAAGGGATTTAAATGATAAAGACAGCTGTATATGTCACAGATTGGGTCTTTAAAGGTTATTCTAACGGATGTTAGGTGGTGGCGGTGAGAAGGGTGAGAAGGGTGATATGGCAAACGAGAAGGCCAGGCTGGGGTGAGAAATGGAAGAGGCAGTGACCGGAGCTTGCTCTCTGTCTCACCGGGGCGCACCATTCTAATCTAGACTGTCTGCCGTAAATATGGCTTTCTCTGGCTTTTTCTTTGATGATAGGAACAATAGACCTGTTGGAGAGGCTTAGGGTCATTTTTTTCTCTCCCCATGTACCCCTCCCTACCACTCCTCCAAGTGTCCATGCTAGACACTCACTGTCACTCACTGTCTTCTGCGTTTGCTGTGTGTAATAGAGCTGTAGTATGCCTTTTTCAAGTCACGTACAATGCTGTTCCAATATACTATTACTTTTAAAAAAGATATTTACTCGAAGTATGGAGCTATTGCAGAAGCATAGCAAAAGTTTGCGAGACTTTTTATGTTCCAGTTGTCTCATGAGACCAGTGATTGTTTGTGAGTTGTTTGTCCTTGGCCTGAACAGATTGAAACATAGCCAAAGTACAATGTGCTATTTGTCTGCTTTTACAGTATTTCCCAATCCTAGACCATTTGAGTTTGTTTTCATTCTCACCTATCATTCTATTTGGAGGGCTCCCAAGTGGCGAAGCGGTCTAAGGCACTGCATCTCAGTGCTAGAGGCGTCACTACAGACCCTGGTTCGATCCTGGGCTGTATCACAACCGGCCGTGATCAGGAGTCCCACAGGGAGGCGCACATTTGGCACAGCGTCGTCCGAGTTAAAGGAGGGTTTGGCCGGTGTAGGCCGCCATTGTAAAATAATAATAATACATTTGTTCTTAACTGACTTGCCTAGTTAAATAAAGGTGAAATAAAATATATATATCTAAAGTTGTTATTCTGTTTACTATATAGTTTGGATTTTAGGCTTAAACTGTGAATTTCTATTGGAAAGTAACAGAGTATTGGCAGCAGCGACCAGCGCAGGCCTGATAAAGCTTTGCTGAATCACTTCATTCCAAATGGCTGACTAAAGAACGGCATAAGAGAGAAAGATATGAAAGATAGATAATGATAAAGCCATGCATTGGTGAAACGCACCACTGTGACGGAGGTCCATTTGTTACGCATAATATCTAATAGCAAAGACTTTCTATACATTTGACTCCTATTGTTTAGGACTGAGGCATACTGAGTCCACCCGGGACACCTACTTTTCCACATGTAACATGTTTTGTGTGAATATGCTATATTTGAAAGAGTGAAAAGAAATTTGCCTAAAATTGTCCTAGAAAAGGAAAATAACGTAGAGCAATCTCAGATAGGAAAATACAGTGTTGTCTTGGTGTACGGTCTATGGACTTCATTATATCCCCCTTACTGTTATTGATCTTAGTAGATGAACGGTGAGTCAGTCGCCCTCGAGATTCAGGAAGTAAACTGAAAGTCCAATTTACTCCCGGAACTAACTGAATTGAAACGGAATCAACCCCAACCCTTATGTTGAGTCCGTGCTGTTGAACACATCTGTTTAGCTAGGTATATGTGGATCACTATAATTAGTGTGATCACCCAGAGGAAGACTAATCCGATCCGGTAAACAGAACAGCGTTAAGTGGCTTGTTGTGCCGGCACCATGATACCATTCATCCCTCCTCTATCCATTATCTCTATCCATCCGTCCCTCCATCCATCCCTGCATCCAGCACTCGACTGTCCATGTTACAAAATGTTGTCACAATATATGCACAAATCTACTGAATTGTTTCGGCTGGGAAGCATGTGGACGCCTTTAGTGTCACAGAGTGCAAGCCTGCCATGCTCTAAATGTTGAAGGCCAACCAAGGCTCGCTCTCTCTCTCTCTCTGTCTCTCTGTCTCTCTCTCTCTCTCTCCCTCTCTGTCACACACACTCTCTGCGTAGTCTCTCTTTCCCATCTAACCTTCCTCCAGACAGAGCTCTCTGCAGCAGTTTTAGTCAGACTAGAGCAGAGCACTCTTGGTAACGCTGTACTGAGACCTGTTAGAGGTCGGTGTTACATAGCCTGTTTTGAGGACCTGTAGTATATAAAATATAGTGTTGGACATGATGTTTCCCTGTCCACCTGTGGTCCTATGAGAATTGTTTCGACTCTGAGTCAGTCTTCTCACTGACGTTGAGCTGTTGTAAGATGGGGCCATCATAGCCATGAGAACAATTTTTTATTGAACACTTTTCATTGACGTTTTTTCTCTTGGCCTCTTGCCATTTGAATCCCAATTATCTGGCAGGGTCTCATTCCTAAACACTGAATCTACTTTGGAGGCTGTGTGCAGGGCGGTCGGTCCACCACCACCCACCAGCACTGACCAGCCTGTGTCACGGTTAGGGTTGCAAAGCTACCGGTAATTTGCAACATTCACCAGAATCTATGGCAATCTATGGTAACGTTGGTCATTTATACTTGACTAACTTTAAAAATAAAAAAATAAAAGATTAATACAGTGCCTTCAGAAAGTATTCATACCGTTGTAATTATTCCTAATTTTGTTATGTTACAACCTGATTTCAAAATGGATTAAATACAGTTGAAGTCGGAAGTTTACATAAACAAGTTTTAATGACTCCAACCTAAGTGTTTCAACCACTCCACAAACTTCTTGTTAACTATAGTTTTGGCAAGTCGGTTAGGACATCTACTGTGTGCGTCATAATCTGTCTGTATACAATTGTTGGGGAAATGACTTGTGTCATTCAAGTCATTTCCCCAACAATTGTTTACAGACAGATTATTTCACTGTATCACAATTCCAGCGTGTCAGAAGTTTACATACACTAAGTTGACTGTGCCTTTAAACAGATTGGAAAATTCCAGAAAATGATGTCATGGCTTTAGAATCTTCTGATAGGCTAATTGACTTCATTTGAGTCAATTGGAGGTGTACCTGTGGATGTATTTCAAGGCCTACCTTCAAACTCGGTGCCTCTTTGCTTGACATCATGGGAAAATCAAAAGAAATCAGCCAAGACCTCAGAAAAAAAATTGTAGACCTCCACAAGTTTGGTTCATCCTTGGGAGCAATTTCCAAACGCCTGAAGGTACCACGTTCATCTGTACAAACAATAGTACGCAAGTATAAACACCATGGGACCACGCAGACATCATATCATATCAGCATTCTGTCTCCTAGAGATGAACGTACTTTGGTGCGAAAAGTGCAAATCAAACCCAGAACAACAGTAAAGGACCTTGTGGAGATGCTGGAGGAAAAAGGGGGAGGCTTGCAAGCCAAAGAATATCATCCCAACCATGAAGCATGGGGGCAGCATGTTTTGGGGGTGCTTTGCTGCAGGAGGGACTGGTGCACTTCACAAAATAGATGGCATCATGAGGTAGGGAAATTATGTGGATATATTGAAGCAACATCTCAAGACATCCGTCAGGAAGTTAAAGCTTGGTCGCAAATGGGTCTTCCACATGGACAATGACCCCAAGCATAATGTTGTGGCAAAATGGCTTAAGGACAACAAAGTCATGGTATTAGAGTGGCCACCAGAAAGCCCTGACCCTAATCCTATAGAAAATTTGTGGGCAGAACTGAAAAAGCATGTGCGAGCAAGGGGGCCTATAAACCTGACTCAGTTACACCAGCTCTGTCACGAGGAATGAGACAGAATTCACCCAACTTATTGTGGGAAGCTTGTGGAAGGCTACCCGAGTTAAACAATTTAAAGGCAATGCTACCAAATACTATTTGAGTGTATGTAAACTTCTGACCCACTGGGAATGTGAAGAAAGAAATAAAAGCTGAAATAAATAATTCTCTCTACTATTATTCTGACATTTCACAATTCTTAAAATAAAGTGGTGATCCTAACTGACCTAAGACAGGGAATTTTTACCATGATTAAATGTCAGGAATTGTGAAACTGAGTTTAAATGTATTTGGCTAAGTTGTATGTAAACTTTGGAAAGTCGGAGATCTTAGCTCAAAATCTTAGCTAGCAGTCATCATCATGAATCAAGTCGACAATCTACTGGCAAATTATTTTTAATCCTTGTCATATGAAGAGAAATAATGAAGGGTAGATGAATAGATGAAACATATTGGTGCTCTTCGGCCATTGGACATAAACATTACCCAACAAGCTGGAAATTGCAAATTCAACAATGAGTGATTTGGAAGGAATCAGTGGCTAACAGAAAGCAATCACTAGCCTGCTATTCAGTGGAGTGGGTGCGTGGTCCCAATTCTGGGTTTAAGGATCTCTTTTCCATTTTTTTCATGCTCAAAACAACTGTTAAATTGAAACTGGGAAATCTGACTTCAGTGAGTTCAAGACAACTGGGAACTAGCAACTGGGAACTAGCTTTGACTGGGAAAATTAGTTTTGAATGGTCATCCAACTCGGAATTGTAAGTCGGGAACTCGGGCCTCTTTCTAGAGCTACGACCTGAAGATCACTGACGTTATCATGATTCAAATTAGTTTTTTTCTGAGTTCCCAGTTGTCTTGAAAGCACCAGAAATCCAGAGAATGCCAGACTTTGATGTTAAAGTTTGATGACAATATTTGGACCGCCACGCCACCTTCCTGTTCAAGTGAGCACAGCACAACAAGGTGAGTCCAAAAATGTATTGTATGCTACTGCATAAATTATGTTATATGCGAGGGAGATATGTATGCTGTAGCTAAGAAAGTAATACTAAATGTATGTTGTGTAGTAAGCTGTTAGTAGCCCACATGCCTAAACCTAATAATTTGGTCTATTTTTGCCTCTTAATTTCGCCTACTGTTCTGACTTGGGGGTGCACATGTAGCCTACAGTATAAACTGTTTTAGAGAAATGTAACCATTGAATATTGTAAGAAGTTAATTGTCTGCTAATATGCCCCCTTTATTTATCCTACGGTTCTGACTTGTAAGAACAGCCCATGTTCTGAATTCTGTCGCTGTACATTTCAAAAGTGCTTAATAAATAGTTATATTGACTATGTCTGTCCTAGCTCGCTCATTAATGTCTTATTAGAAATCATGGATCGCCTCTTATCTGCTTGTCGTCCTCTTATGCCATAGTTTGTACATCAAGTTGTTGGGACTGCAGTATGGACAGCTTTATGTAGGCCCTAACAGTTTGTGGGCACAGTTTGTGGGCACTGTATAGTGCAATTAATGTATTGTTTAGTGTTGTGTTTTGTTTTGTTTTGTTATATTGTGGCTTTGCTGGCATGCATCCCCCCCAAAAAGGGTTTGCCCCACCAGGATTTACATGCTAAAATTGCCGCTGTTCACACCCCTGAGTCAATACTTTGCAGAAGCACTTTTGACAGTAATTACAGCTGTGAATCTTTCTGGGTATGTCTCTAAGACATTTCCACACCTGAATTGGGCAACATTTGCCCTTTATTCTTTTCAAGATTCTTGGTTGATGATCATTGCTAAACAACCATTTTCAGGTCTTGCCATAGATTTTCAAGTAGATTTAAGTCAAAACTTTAACTCGGCCACTCGGGAACATTCACTGTCTTCTTGGTAAGCAACTCCAGTGTAGATTTGGCCTTGCGTCTTAGGTTATTGTCCTGCTGAAAGGTGAATTCACCTCCCTGTGTCTGGTGGAAAGCAGTCTGAACCTCGTTTTGCCTGTGCTTAGCTCGGAAAAAGCACTCCCATAACATAATGCAGCCACCAATATGGTTGAAAATATGAAGAGTGGTACTCAGTAATGTGTTGTGTTGGATTTGCCGCAAACATAACACTTTGTATTCATTACCCAAAGGGATTTGCTTTGCCACAGTTTTTGCAGTATCACTTTAGTTCCTTGTTGCAAACAGGATGCATGTTTTGGAATATTTGTATTCTGTACAGGTTTCCTTCTTTTCACTCTGTCAATTAGGTTAGTATTGTCGAAACCAAGTCAAATCAAATGTTATTGGTCACATACACATGGTTAGGAGATGTTATTGCGAGTGTAGCGAAGTGCTTGTGTTCCAACTGCAGTAATATCTAACAAGTAATCTAACAATTCTGGAGTAGTCACTACAACTGTGGAGTAACTACAATGTTGTTGATCCATCCTCAGTTTTCTACGATTACAGCTCCTAAGCCTCCTGAGGCTTCAGTTTGATATATAAATTTAAAACCATCACGTTCTCCCAAAGGGTTTCTTAGTCAATTCAAAACCAGCTAGTACAGATACACCCCCCCCCCCCCTCTTCTCCAAATTCTGTAGGTCTCCACTGAAAAAGTCGTTTTAAAGACCTTAACTTTTCTTCGGTTCAGTTGTTGCAATCTTTCATTGGAGATGCTATTACTTTTCCTTTTTGGAATACTAAGGCTTTACTTCAGTTCAGTTTATTCTAACCATGACAGGCGCTCCTGGAACATGAATCCAGAGAGACTCTGATCCTTTGGGATTGTCTCGCTCAATGAGTCAACAAATCAAGGAGCTGAAAGCCCTCAAACAACATGTGACAGACAGCTTAGCAGGAGCAACAAAAAACCCTGTAGTTAAATGATTAGCAGCCTTAGTGTCACAAGTACCTGTTTTGATTGTGAGATAAAAATACTCCTTTGTATGGATTTGGGGTTATTTGGGTTCTCTTCCTAAAGTCCTTGTTGTTTTGTGATGTGATTGCTATTCCTCAGATCAAGCCAAGTGAAACCATTAAACCCATTAAACCATCAACTGTTTTAAAGTCACAATTGTCCTCATGGTGAAATCCCTGAGCGGTTTCCTTCCTCTCCGGCAACTGAGTTAGAAAGGATGTTTGTATCTTTGTGGTGACTGGGTGATACACAATCCCAAGTCAAATCAAATCAAATGTATTTATATAGCCCTTCTTACATCAGCTGATATCTCAAAGTGCTGTACAGAAACCCAGCCTAAAACCCCCAAACAGCAAGCAATGCAGGTGTAGAAGCATGGTGGCTAGGAAAAACTCCCTAGAAAGGCCAAAACCTAGGAAGAAACCTAGAGAGGAACCAGGCTATGTGGGGTGGCCAGTCCTCTTCTGGCTGTGCCAGGTGGAGATTATAACAGAACATGGCCAAGATGTTCAAATGTTCATAAATGACCAGCATGGTCAAATAATAATAATCACAGGCAGAACAGTTGAAACTGGAGCAGCAGCACGGCCAGGTGGACTGGGGACAGCAAGGAGTCATCATGCCAGGTAGTCCTGAGGCATGGTCCTAGGGCTCAGGTCCTCCGAGAGAGAGAAAGAAAGAGAGAAAGAGAGAATTAGAGAGAGCATACTTAAATTCACACAGGACACCGGATAGGACAGGAAAAGTACTCCAGATATAACAAACTGACCCTAGCCCCCCGACACATAAACTACTGCAGCATAAATACTGGAGGCTGAGACAGGAGGGGTCAGGAGACACTGTGGCCCCATCCGATGACAACCCCGGACAGGGCCAAACAGGAAGGATATAACCCCACCCACTTTGCCAAAGCACAGCCCCCCACCACTAGAGGGATATCTTCAACCACCAACTTACCATCCTGAGACAAGGCCGAGTAGGGGGGGGGGGGGGGGGCAAGTGTATTTAATAACTTCACTATCCTCAAAGGGGTATTCAATGTCTGCTATTTATATTTTTACCACACTACAAATAGGGGCACTTCTTTGCGAGGACTTGGAAAACCTCCCTGGTCTTTGTGGTTAAATCTGTGTTTAAAATGCACTGCTCGACTGGGGGACCTTACAAATAATTGTATCTATAGGGTACAGAGATGAGGTACAGTAGTCATTCAAAAATCATGTTAATCTCTAGGGTAGGGGGCACTATTTTCACCTCTGGATGAAAAGCGTGCCCAAAGTAAACTGCCTGCTACTCAGGCCCAGAAGCTAGGAGAAGCTAACGTTTCCAGAACTGTTAAAATAATGTCTGTGAGTACTAATTTGGCAGGCGATATCCTGAGAAAAATCCAACCAGGAAGTAGGATATATATTTTTTTGTTTGTTTTCTATTCAATGCCATTACATTATCCATTGACTTAGGACTCAAATTGCAGTTCCTATGCCTTCCACTAGATGTCAACAGTCTTTAGAAATGGTTTCAGGCTTGTATTCTGAAAAATGAGGGAGTAAGAGCAGACTGAATGAGTGGGCCCTGCCGTGTCACAGAGCTTTTTCATGCACAATCCCGAGAGAGTGCCTTTCTTGTTTACCTTTTATATTGACAACGTTATTGTCTGGTTGAAATATTATCAATTATTTAGGCTAAAAACAACCTGAGGATTGAATATAAACATCGTTTGACATGTTTCTATGAACTTTACAGATACAATTTGGATTTTTTGTCTGCCTGTTGTGACTGCGTTTGAGCCTGTGGATTACTGAAGAAAACGAGCAAACAAAACTGAGGTTTTTGGATATAAAGAGAGGCTTTATCAAACAAAACAAACATTTATTGAGTAAATGAATGTCTTCTGAGTGCAACCATATGAAGATCATCAAAGGTAAGTGATTAATTTTAGCTCTATTTCTGACTTGTGTAACTCTTCTACTTGGCTGGTTACTGTTTGTAATGATTTGTCTGCTGGGCAATGTTCTCAAATAATTGCATGGTATTCTTTCGCCGTAAAGCCGTTTTGAAATCTGACACCGTGGTTGGATTCACAAGAAGTTAATTTTTAAACCTATGTGTAACACTTGAATGTTTTCAGAATTTTTATAATCAGTATTTCTGTATTTGAATTTGGCGCTCTGCAATTTCACTGCATGTTGGCCAGTTGGGACGCTACCGTCCCACGTACCCTAGAGAGGTTTTAAGCACTATTATTGCACACAGTAAGTCCATGCAACTTATTATGCGACTTGTTAAGCACATTTTTACTCCTGAACTTATGTATGCCTGCCATAACAAAGGGGTGCAACACTAATTGACTCAAGACATTTGAGCTTTTCATTTTTAATTAATTTGTAAACGTTTCAAAATATATCTTTCCACTTTGACGTTATGGGATATTGTGTGTAGGCCAGTGACATTTTATTTGATTTTTTATCCATTTTAAATTCAGGCTGTAACCCCAAACAATTGAAAAAACCAAGGGGTGTGAATACTTTCTGAAGGCACTGTATATAGTATTTATCTTTATATCTTTGTCCATATTGTCTATGAGTTTCTAGTAGATAGACCATATGGTTCAAGAGAAAATAGCCTAATTAATGATGAAAACATCTAATCAACAACAGCGTTATTTTAAATGAGCTCTGCAACTCTTCCAACTATTTACTTTTTTTCATAGCTGCCGCCAGTTTGCGGTCATAACATTTAAGACATATTGACATAGTCAATTAAATTAAAGGGCGTAAGAAATATATAACGTTTCATGCTAAAACCCTCATATTAAACACCATATTTAGAATAAGGTTTTACAGGTTTGTAATTTCATTTTACATTTCATTTTAAAATAATTGTGTTGGATTATGTTATATATTTAACATGTGAGGCCACACGGAGGTCCAGAGATAATTACAGACATCTGTGATAATCTGAAGTACCCAAAAGGGCATCTAAATGTCTTGTGATAAATTACATACTTGAAAGTGACCAAAATTCTGGTAGTTTAATGGTAAACTTCAAAAGTTTCCAGTAATATAGCCCCTTTGCAACCCTAGTCACAGTCAAAGCCCCTGCGACCACGGTCACCATCAATGGTCCCTTTCTCTTCCCCCGGGGGACAATGCATTTTTTCCATGCTATAAAGCAGATGCTTTATTATAGCAGCACAAAGCTGGGCCAATCTCAACCTGTTTACCATGAGAAAGGCACACCGAGTCAGGATGCCTATCACTGTGTGGGCCTTTTTGACTCCCACTCTAATAACGAGTCCCAAAGGAGACCAGGGTTGCACCCCAAATGGGACCCTATTTCTTATTTATTGCAGTACTTTTGACCAGAGACCTTCGGGTCCGGTCAAACGTAGTGCACTAAATAGGGAATAGGGTCCCATTTGGGATGGGAGCACAGCCCCAAAGGAGACCGGCAACTCCCAGTCATGTATTGTGATCACTCTGTGGTTGACAGGAAATACAGTGTTAAAGTGCTGATCCAGGCTATTCAGGATATTCTTATAAGGGCATTCTTTTGGTGCTCAGAGAATACAGAGGTGACCATGGCAGAGAATGAGCCCGTCAGCATTTAAGGAGTTATAGGAAGCCAGATAAGTGTGTAGGAAACTTTGCATTTCAGCTTTTGTCCACTTAAAATTGTCTCTTAAAAGAAGGAAGCTCTAATATTTCAATGGCCCAAGTTAATATCATATGACATTTTGTGAGATACAGTTGTGAGATGCCATCAGCTATCGTTTGCCTTGCTGCGTTTATGCTCCTCTTTCAAATCAAATTGCATTTGAATTGTCACATGCTTCGTAAACAACAGATGTAGATTTAAATAGAAATTACGGGCCCATCCCAACAATGGAAAATACAAAAATAAAATGCTAATAATTATAGAAGAATATATAGTAACAGAATAACTGAATACACAATGAGCAATAAAAATACTCCCTTGTATGGATTTAGGGTTATTTGGGTTCTCTTCCTAAAGGCCTTGTTGTCTTGTGATGTGATTGCTACTCCTCAGACCAAGCCAAGTGAAACCCATATTTACTCAGAACTCCTGTAGTGGACTTACTTATCGGCAATCCAGAAGCCTTGGGTCATCTCCTGGCGGGTGCTCTTATTGCCTAATTGACCACTTAAGGAGGGAGAAGGAGAGAGGGGTCTTGAAAGGGTCATTTTACTGCTGTCAGTCAGGGAGCTGTAATGCCCTGGCCCTCTTAACCTCTCAGACAACTTATCCTAGTGTTTAGTGTTGGGCCAGTAACTGAAAAATAGCTAGTCTGAATCCCCGAGCTGACAAGGTGAAAACTATGTTGTTATGCCCTTGAGCAAGACAGTTAACCCTCCAGGCGCCCAATGTGTATCCAAATCCGGCTTTAAACTTCTTCACAACAGTATCTCGGACCTGCCTGGTGTGTTCCTTGTTCTTCATGATGCTCTCTGCGCTTTTAACGGACCTCTGAGACTATCACAGTGCAGGTGCATTTATACGGAGACTTGATTACACACAGGTGGATTGTATTTATCATCAGTAGTCATTTAGGTCAACATTGGATCATTCAGAGATCCTCACTGAACTTCTGGAGAGAGTTTGCTGCACTGAAAGTAAAGGGGCTGAATAATCTTGCACGCCCAATTTTTCAGTTTTTGATTTGTTAAAAAAGTTTGAAATATCCAATAAATGTCGTTCCACTTCATGATTGTGTCCCACTTGTTTTTGATTCTTCACAAAAAAATACAGTTTTATATCTTTACGTTTGAAGCCTGAAATGTGGCAAAAGGTCGCAAAGTTCAAGGGGGCCGAATACTTTCGCAAGGCACTGTACATCAGTCATATTGAGAGCCTAGAGATGAGTGGGCCACTGTGGCTCTAAATGATTGAGGGGACACATGTTCTTATACATGTAAGCCCTATATCTATAAACCTCTTGGATGGAAAATGTAAACAATAATGTACATTTTAGGGGCTGGTTTTCCCACATGCTGATTAGGCCTAAAACGCACTTTCAATGGAGATTTCCGGTCTGGGAAACTGACCCTAGGTGTGCATTTACTTTTGTTGCAAGATGTTGCATTGGCCATTATGTGTCATTACCACCACAGACAGTGGATTAACACAGAGGACTGCTTGGCTCACTGTCGTCGAAGATGTCATTTTCCGGTGGATTGCTTTTCTTCCAGTAGCTCAGCGTGATGTGGAGCCTATTCTTTAAGACTGCAGTGACGGCAGGTTGCTGCGAATGAACTGACTCTGAAGGGACTTCAGAGAGAAGGATAGAGGATGGTTTTCCCTTCCCTTCCCTCTAGACTAGGCTGTGGCTCAGCAAGCATCTAGCACAGCTGCCACAGAAATAGTATCACTGAGAGAACATAGAAGCCCAGGCTTGACTGCATTCAAACAGAAATGCTGTTGTCTCTCAAAACTACCCATGTGTAGGCAGTCCTTCTCTTCTCTTCTCTCTTCCAGGGACCAGTCTGTCTGTTTCAAAGATGACATCTTGCATTCAACACAAACTATAGATCTGCTCGAAACTACCCACGTGTAGAGCTCCTGCTTCTCTTCTGTTCCTGGAACTAGTCTTTCTCTCGGAGATGAGATGACGTCTTGCATTCAGTTCTCTGCCTTTCTGCATCTGTCGACTGGCTTTGTAATAACAATGATAAGTAACGTTAATTTATTCTCTTAAGCGGTGGCAGGCATATTATTCACAAGACAATGGCCCTCTCAATGGTCCATCTATTACCCATTGAATTAACCTAAATAATTATGCAGATTTGTAAAGAAAAGCTCAATTGTTACTTACAAGCTCCCCAAAGTCCAAGCCCCCTCACCCCAAACACACCATCTTCTGGCTGTTATTGCTAAAGTGAATCAATTATTTTAAAGTTGCATTATGCAGAAATTGCTCTTGCCATTTCCTGGTTGCTAAAATAGTATGCCTAATTTCAGTTTGTGACAAAATGGGGTAGTATAGTGCGCAGAATCATTGTACCATCTAAATCTTTGTGAAATATAGCCTGCAATGTCACTTCCTGGAGTAGCTCAAACTGCGCATGTTATGTCTCTATGAGACGCCATTTTAACCGACTTCATTTGGCTTCAATGTGCTATTGAGTCTTCACATAGGAATGAATGGTGTCACGTGATCGTTGGCTTTGTCCATTCATTTATACAGTCATTGAGCATAGCCGATAGGTATTAGTATGGTTTTGTTCTGTATTGTACCGCCAAGCCCCATTCAGTCAAACAGTGATTCCGCATAGGCCAATCCATAGACACTATCCAGATAGAAATACATCATATTTATTTCATCAGTCTAAATGAAATGAAATACAACAATGCTGCTTTTCTCTCTACCATAAGACAGTTTTTGGCATGTCTGCCGGTTGTGGTATGATAATGAAACTGGTTGACTGTGTAAATAACAATGGAACACATTTGCATTCTTCTGTTCTATTCTCCTGCTGCTGTTGAAATTAGGACAGCTGAAAAGCTATCTCATCCACAAAAAGAGAAGACGGCCAGAGAGAGAGATGAAAGCTCAATGGAAACAGGTTGAGTGTATGTGTATGTGTGTGTGTGTTTGTGTGTGCGTGTGTGTGTGTGTGTGAACCTTGTGAACCTGTCTTAGAACAGCCTCGATGGATCCATGTGATGGCCAGAATTGAAATCCCAGTGAGGGACATTGTTTTATTCAAGGTGTTGTCTATTAATAGCTGCAGCTTGACGTTGCTTCCTCTGTTCTCTAACTCGATGCTATTGTCATTGTGTCGTGTTAAGCCTGTGGTCAGACGCGCGCGCGCACACACACACACACACACACACACACACACACACACACACACACACACACACACACACACACACACACACACACACACACACACCACAGGGTAGATTAGATTTACACAGTATAGTATAATAGCATTGTGTACGTATGACCTGTGGTTGGTAAGGAATCCGTTTTCATAGCCATTCCATTTGTGTGGTAATCATAGAGGATCAATCATTACGGAACAAGAACACATTACCCTCTAGTCTGCATCTGTCAAACTTAAGGCCAGCGGGGGTTTGAGTAGAGAAATTATAATATATAAACAAAAAAAATTCTCAGTGGACATTGAAATGGCTAAAACTAAATCGAAACGGTGTAGAAATTATAATGGACCTATAGTCTCTTCTCGCCTTCCACCTTCTCTCTGTTCCAAAAGTGAAGGACAGAGGACAATATTTTGCTAATTTTGATGGCAAGGAAGTACAATCCATTTTTGGTCGGTGAAGACCAATTGCAGCCCGCGGGGCAAAATGATTTTGACACCACAGGAGGTTGGTGGCGCTTTAATTGGGGAGGACGGGCTCATGGTAATGGCTGGAGCAGAATACGTGGTTTCTATGTGTTTGATGCCATCTCAGCCATTATTATGAGCAATCCTCCCTCCCCTCACCAGCCTCCACTGTTTGACACCCTTTTATCCAGTCTAACCAATGGATTTCCCTATGTACTGGCTGGGTTCCCAGATACATGTATTTCTACAGTGTGTGTGTGTGTGTGTGTGTGTGTGTGTGTGTGTGTGTGTGTGTGTGTGTGTGTGACCACAGGTCCTGGTTAAACACTATCGGTTACTCAAAGGGAACCTGCTGTCCCTATCTGAGAGTGAATAATTGATAATGTGTGCATACAATCTACCCAGTGACAGGTGTGTGTTTGTGTCCCAGGAGACCGCACCAGGCCTAGTGCTGTAATTAAACGACACACGGCATGCTTCCCCATGGTAACATCATTGCAGCACGTCCTTGCATTACCACCCCCACACACACAGTGGACTGGCTGGGTAAATGGATACATGTAGGTACAGAGGGCTGGGGATGATGATTGATGATGAGGAAACACACACATGCATACACACACACACACACACACACACACACACACACACACACACACACACACACACACACACACACACACACACACACACACACACACACACACACACACACACACACACACACACACACACACACACACAGAGTGAATCTTCTAGTAGAGTTTCGTTCCGGTCTGGTCGTTTACCGACATCAGGGTAGGATGTGGTGTGTCGTGGAAATTCATACTGAGAGAGACGTTGTCATTTCTTCAAATACTCATCTTTATTTAAAATCGATTAATTATTGCAATAATGAGTCTAGTTAACACAGCACTCTTGACTGTTGGGCAGAGTAGCCTAACCTTTACAGACAAAGTTCTTTATATAGCTGACACTAAGAATGCTTAGTCATGGCTGGTTCCACCCCTGCCATGCAGATTGGGTGGCACCATAAGCCATCCTGCGTTCATCCTTTTGGTCATCCAAACCCGGTGCTGTTTTAATCTGACCCCTTCTTAGTTTCCCAGATGCCAGGATGATTAGAACAATAAGGGATTGTTCTAAACTCTTCCAGGCTATCTAGGTTACACCGACCACATCTTGTCTATGGAATGCAGTCTTTAACTTGTTTGTCAGCTCAAGCCTTCTCTAGTGACCCATATGCCCAGGTTCGCTGCAGGGAGTGGAGACCATAAAGACACAGCATGAGGAGAACAGAAATGTCTTACTATTAGTTAATTATAATTGTTTAACCGTTAATATCGAATAAATCAGGTAAATACTCCATTTCTCTATCACAGGTGACACCTCTCTACAGGCCCTTGCTCTCGCTCTCTCTCTCTCAATCTCTCTCTCTTACACTCTCTCACACTCTCTCTTTCATTCAATTTCAATTCAATTTAAGAGGATTTATTGGCATGGGAAACATATGTTTACATTGCCAAAGCAAATGAACTAGATAATAAACTAAAGTTAAATAAACAATAAAAAATAGGTTGTATTTAAAATGCTGTTTGTTCTTCACTGGTTGCCCTTTTCTTGTGGCAACAGGTAACAAATCTTGCTGCTGCGATTGCACACTGTGGTATTTGTAACGATTCTCCTCTTCATCTGAGGAAGAGTAGTCAAGAATCTACAATGGAATGGTTCAAAAATAAACATATTGGGTTAGAATGTTAGAATGGCCAAGTCAAAGTCCAGACCTGAATCCAATCGAGAATATGTGGAATGAACTGAAAACTGCTGTTCACAAATGCTCTCCATCCAACCTCACTGAGCTCGAGCTGTTTTGCAAGGAGGAATGGGAAAAAATTTCAGTCTCTCGATGTGCAAAACTGATAGAGACATACCCCAAGCGACTTACAGCTGTAATCGCAGCAAAAGGTGGCGCTACAAAGTATTAACTTAAGGGGGCTGAATAATTTTGCACGCCCAATTTTTCAGTTTTTGATTTGTTAAAAAAGTTTGAAATATCCAATAAATGTCGTTCCACTTCATGATTGTGTCCCACTTGTTGTTGATTCTTCACAAAAAAATACAGTTTTATATCTTTATGTTTGAAGCCTGAAATGTGGCAAAAGGTCGCAAAGTTCAAGGGGGCCGAATACTTTCGCAAGGCACTGTAAGAAACGAAACAGTCCTGTCAGGTGAAACAACACAAAGCAGGAAACAACTACCCACAAATACAGGTGGGAACAGGCTACCTAAGTATGGTTCTCAATCAGAGTCAACGATTGACAGCTGCCTCTGATTGGGAACCATACCAGGCCAAACACATATAAGTACAAAACATAGAACAAAACATAGAATGCCCACCCCAACTCACCCCCTGACCAAACAAAAATAGAGCCATAATAAAGGAACTAAGGTCAGGACGTGACAGTGTTTCACCCAATAGATATGGGAGTTTATCAACATTTGATTTGTTTTCTAATTCTTTGTGGGTCTGTGTAATCTGAGTGAAATACGTGTCTCTAATATGGTCATACATTTGGCAGGAGGTTAGGAAGTGCATTTCAGTTTCTACCTAATTTTGTGGGCAGTGTGCACATAGCCTGTCTTCTCTTGAGAGCCAGGTCTGCCTTTGGTGGCCTTTCTTAATAGCAAGGCTATGGTCACTGAGTCTGTACATAGTCAAAGATTTCCTTAAGTTTGGGTCAGTCACAGTGGTCAGGTATTCTGCCACTGTGTACTCTCTATTTAGGGCCAAATAGCATTTTAGTTTGCTCTGCTTTTTTGTTAATTCTTTCCAATGTGTCAAGTAATTATCTTTTTGTTTTCTCATGATTTGTTAGGGTCTAATTGTGTTGCTGTCCTTGGGCTCTGTGGGTTGTGTTTGTGTTTGTGAACAAGAGCCCCAGGACGAGCTTGCTTAGGGGGCTCTTTTCCAGGTTAATTTCTCTATAGGTGATGACTTTGTTATGGAAGGTTTTGGAATCGCTTCCTTTTAGGTGGTTGTAGAATTTACCGGCTCTTATCTGGATTTTGATAATTAGCGGGTATCGGCCTAATTCTTCTATGCATGCCTTATTTGGTGTTTTACATTGTACACAGAGGATATTTTTGTAGAATTCTGCATGCAGAGTCTCAATTTGGTGTTTGTCACATTTTGAGAATGCTTGGTTGGTGAGCGGACCCAAGACCTCACATGCATAAAGTGCAATGGGTTCTATAACTGATTCAAGTATTTTTTTGCCAGAACCTAATTGGTATGTTGAATTTTATGTTCCTTTTGATGGCATAGAAGGCCCTTCTTGCCTTGTCTCTCAGATCGTTCACAGCTTTGTGGAAGTTACCTGTGGCGCTGATGTTTAGGCCGAGTTATGCATAGTTTTTTGTGTGCTCTAGGGCAATGGTGTCTAGATGGAATTTGTATTCGTGGTCCTGGCAACTGGACCTTTTTTGGAACACCATTATATTTTGTTTTGCGGAGTTTTATTGTCATGGCCCCGGTCTGACAGAATCTGTGCAGAAGATCTACAGTAGGTGCTGCTGTAGGCCTTCCTTGGTTGGGGATAGAAACACCAGATTATCAGCAAACAGTTGACATTTGACTTCAGATTGTAGTAAGGTGAGGCCGTGTGCTGCAGACTGTTCTAGTGCCCTCGCAAATTCTTGATATATATGTTGAAGAGGGTGAGGCTTAAGCTGCATCACTGTCTAACCCCCAGCCCTTGGGAAAGAAATGTTTGTGTTGTTTTGCCAATTTTAACCTCACACTTGTTGTTTGTGTACATGGATTTTATTATGTTGTATCTTTTTCCCCCAACACCACGTTCCTTCAATTTGTATAGCAGGCCCTCATGCCAAATTGAATCAAAAGCTTTTTTGAAATCAACAAAGCATGAGAAGACTTTGCCTTTGTTTTGGTTTGTTTGTTTGTCAGTTAGGGTGTGCAGGGTGAATACGTGGTCTGTTGTACAGTAATTTGGTAAACAGCCAATTTGACATTTTTTCAGTCCATTGTTTTCACTGAGGAAACGTATGAGTCTGCTGTTAATGATAATGCAGAGGATTTTCCTAAGGTTGCTGTTGATGCAGATCCCACAGTAGTTATTGGGGTCATATTTGTCTCCACTTTTATGGATTGGGGTGATCAGTCCAGAACTCAGGATGATGTTTAACAGTTTAAGTATGTCAATTGGAATATGTGGTCTGTATATGTTATCATTTCATTCATCATACCATCAACCCCACAGGCTTTTTTGGGTTAGAGGGGTTGTATTTTGTCCTGTAGTTCATTCAATGTAATTGGAGAATCCACTGGGTTCTGGTAGTCTTTAATAGTTAATTCTAAGATTTGTATTTGATCATGTGTATGCTTT
This sequence comes from Oncorhynchus mykiss, assembly GCF_057628025.1. NCBI lineage: Eukaryota > Metazoa > Chordata > Actinopteri > Salmoniformes > Salmonidae > Oncorhynchus > Oncorhynchus mykiss. The sequence continues at coordinate 54,394,276 of NC_143022.1, read as the reverse complement.
TGCTGTTTTTTATTTGTTATAGAGCCAAAAATATTGGAGAAGTGGTTTATCCGTTTTGGATAGATAACTCTTGTTTAGAGTTTTCCAATTTTCCCAGAAGTTGTTCGATTCTATGGATTCTTCATTTACATTGAGCTGATTTCTGACCTGCTGTTCCTTCTTTTTCTGTAGTGTATTTCTGTATTGTTTTAGTGATTCACCATAGTGAAGGCGTATGCTCAGGTTTTCTGGGTCTCTGTGTTTTTGGTTTGGTCTTCCTTCATCATACCATTTGTCATTGTTGTTAATTTTCTTAGTTGTTTGCTTGACATTTTTAGATTCGATAGGGAAGCTGAGAGTTCATATATACTGTTTAAATTTTCTACTGCCAAGTTTACATTTTCACTATTACAGTGAAACCTTTCGTACAGGAAATTGTCTAGAAGGGATTGTATTTGTTGCTGCCTAATTGTTGTGTGGTAGATTTTCACACTACTTTCCTTCCATCTATATAGCATTTCTTAATATTATTCAGTTCCTTTGGCTTTGATGCCTCATTATTGAGCATAGCTCTGTTCAAGTAGAGTGTGATTTTGCTGTGATCTGAGGGGTGTTAGTGGACTGACTGTGAACACTAAGAGAAAGGGGATACCTACTCAGTTGTACAACTGAATGTATTCAACTGAAATATGTCTTCAATATTTAACCCAACCCATCTGAATCAGAGAGGTGGGGGGCTCCCAAAATTGACATCCACATCTTCAGCGCCCAGGGAACAGAACAACCGATTTTTACCTAGTCATCTCAGGGATTTGATCCAACAACCTTTTGGTTACTGGCCCAACATTTTAACCACTAGGCTACCTAGAAACTCTGGGTTGAGATCACTGATTAAATAGTCTACAGTACTACTGCCAAGAGATGAGCTATAGGTGTACCTACCATAGGAGTCCCCTCGAAGCCTACCATTGACTATGTACTGTATATACCCAGTGTCCGACAGAGCTGCAGGAGTTGGGACCTGTTTTTGTTGGTTATGTTGTCGTAGTTGTGTTTAGAGGGGCATATGGGGGAGGGAATGCTGTCACCTCCAGGTAGGTGTTTGTCCCCCTGTGTGCTGAACTGTCTGGTTCTTGTCCAGTTCTGGCATTTAGGTCGTCACAGACTAGTACATGTCCCTGAGTCTGGAAATTGTTGATCTCCCCCTCTAGGATGTAAAAGCTGTCATCGTTAAAGTATGGGGATTCTATTGGGGGGACACAGGAGGAGATCTTTTCTCTGTTGAGATCATGTCCTTATTAATTTCTAGCCAGATGTAAAATGTTCCTGTTTTGTCTAATTTAATAGAGTGGGTTAGGTCTGCTCTATACCTAATTAGTATACCCACTGAATCTCTTCTCTGTTGCTCTGCTCACAGCCTTGGCATATGTCCAGCTGTCATGTTGAGGTCCTTGCTCCAGGGGCGGGTTAGCATGGGGTGGGCAGAAGTGGTATAGGTCTGATGTGGGTGGCATATATAGAGTGTGGCCAGGGTTTGCTTGTGGTGGTCTTAGCTGGTTGGGGTGTCATGCTGTGGTCTGGGTGTAGGTCCTCTTGGCTTGGGTTCTCTCGGTGCAGGTCCTTCGAGAGGGGGTCTTGCAGGTCTGGGAGGGTGTCTTGCTGGTCTGGGCGGGGTGTCCGTTGCTCTGTTGCTCTTGTGTGAGGGGCTCGGGCTATGGTTGAGGGTCACGTCCTTCAGGGTCCTGGAAAAAGTTGGGATTGCTGCCTGATAGAGGTGGACCTGGTTGTAAAGGCTGTTCAAGTCCAGGGTGGAGTGGTGGGCCAGGTATACATTAGGTTTTGAGGCACAGTCTCGCGGAATGCGTGCATTCACCCGCTGTATGGTGACAGGGTGAAAGTATTTTTGTGGTAGCAGGGTAGAGATAACCACTTGTGCGTTGGGGAAAGTGGAAGAAGCTTTTTTTCAGTCACTCGCTTGAGTGCTGTTGCCACCCTCTCCTGCTGGGCCCTCAGGTCATTTGTGCCCATGTGAATTATGATGTGGCTGGGGGACCCTAGTCTGTCCTCTGACAACAGCTCCAGGGCATGCATAGTGTTTGTGCACCAGAGTTTAGCCACTTTGTGTTTGGGAAAAAGTTTATCCTCTTGAATGTATTTGCCATTTGGGTCAATGAGAAGCACAATCTCTGGATTTTGTGTGTTCTCAGTGGATGTGGGGGGGTCGTCAGGAGGGGCTATCGGGGGAGCTGACACGGGGGCTGTTAGGAGGGGTGGGGTCTGTTGGGTTGGTGGGTCCTGTGTTGTCTGTCACATTGTGGTGTTGAGGTTGTGGTCCGGGTCTGAGGTGGGCTGGTCGGCTGGCTTCTCTGGGGGAGTGTCCTGCTCTCTGTCACACCTCAGCTTTCTGACCTCGTCCTTCAGTGACACGTGTGCCTCTTTAAGTTCTCTCACCTCAGTCCGAAGAGCAGCCAGCTCTCTCAGGCAGCTGTCCATCTCCACCTTCTGCCCCCCGGGTCTTGTTGGGGGGGGTTGTTGTTCTGGTCTGTTTTGTGTGTTTGTTCTGTCTGGATTGTGTGGACTAGCTCTCTGAGCTCCACCATGTCTCTCTCCAGCTCTGGGAATTTATCCCTCTCAATGATGGAGGAGCAGTGCAGTTGTGGGACCTGGGTGTGATCAGTGCTGGGGGGTGGGGGTGACTATTCTCTCTTTCACTCGCTCTTTCTCTCTGAAATTCAAATTCAGATTTTATCCTAAGCGACATGCCGTCATGCGTGTATACATTGTAGTGGTCCCGGGAATTGAACCCACTATCCTGGTGTTGCAAGTGCCATGCTCTACCAACTGATCTACAGAGGACCAAAGCAGTATGGTGGTAGAGCATTTCAGTAAATACAATACAATGCAATGAGGATAATGAAATACAGTTCATTTCAGTAGTAATAATAATAATGTATACAGGTACAACACTCACTCAGTCACACACCCACCTCCTGCTTTACTGTCTGTTCACTTGGATAAGAAACCAGGCTGCTGGGTGGATGTTATCACCCCCTTGTCCCTGGGCTGTCACCTGGACCAGGGAGCATGGAGCATGGCCTGGTTAGAGGAGAGAGGAAAGGGAAAGGGGAGAGAGAAGGGTCTGGGGGGCTGGCAGGCAGTGCCGCCAGTCAGTCTGCCTGGTGTGATGTGTGTGTGTGTTCTGTTTTGGATCAGGAAGCATGGAGAGTGGATAGAGGAAAAAGGACAGGGAAGAGGGGGCTGGAGTCGAGGGGTGGCCACCAGTCTGTCTGCCTGGCATGGTCTGGTCTGGTCTCCCTCCACTGGGCCCACTGAGAGCATGGTGAGAGGACAGGGGAGAGATGAGAGGGTGGAGGTGGGCTTTCCTCCTCCTCCTGAAACAGTTGGCATTGCCCCCATTGCCTGGCCTGGGGCTGGTCTGGGCCTGCCTGCTCTGGTCTCCCTCACCTGGGCCAGAAACAGAGACAGAGACAGGCTGAGAACAGGGCAGAACAGGCCATACCTCTCGTCTCTCATCTCCCCAGGCTCGCCACTCACAACACAAGCCAGCTCCCCCTCCCTCCTTCCCTCCATCCCTTGCCCCTTCTCACTCACTCCTTCCCTTGCCCCCCTCTCCTTCCCTCCATCCCTTGCCCCTTCTCACTCACTCCTTCCCTTGCCCCCCTCTCCTTCCCTCCATCCCTTGCCCCCTCTCCTTCCCTCCATCCCTTGCCCCCACTCCTTCCCTCCATCCCTTGCCCCCCTCTCCTTCCCTCCATCCCTTGCCCCCTCTCCTTCCCTCCATCCCTTGCCCCCCTCTCCTTCCCTCCATCCCTTGCACCCTCTCCTTCCCTCCATCCCTTTCCCCCTCTCACTCACTCCTTCCCTCCATCCCTTGCCCCCTCTCCTTCCCTCCATCCCTTGCCCCCTTTCCTTCCCACCATCCCTTGCCCCCTCTTCCGCACTGCCTCCACTTCGCCCCGCTCACCCTGTATCTCAGGTCTCCCTCGCTCATCCCCTCTCACCCGTTCTTCACCCCTTATTCTCTCTCTCTCTCTCCCTCTTTCTGCTCTCCCTCACCACCTCTCATCTCTCCCTCGCCCTCTCCCTGACTCTTGCCCCTCTCTCTCTCTCTCCCTCATCCTCCTTGGCACTCTTATCTCTCCCTCTCTCCCTCTCATTTGCCCCAGCCGTCTTTCACCCTGTGCGCAATTTCCTTCTCGCTCCTTTTTACTCAAATCTATCTGTTTCATCTTCTTTGTATTGGTTATCTCTTACCACCACATTATTTTTATGGTGCTGTGTAAGAGCCTATGTGCACTGGCGTTTTTGTGGGGAACAGAGAGATAGATGGTTAGACTACTTATTTACTATCCGGGCAGTTGTTTGCCATCTGTTTTTTTTTACGGAGGTGTGTATACTTAGTTCACTTATTCTCTGACTCTCAAGACTCCAGGATTAAAAGCTTTTAGGCGAAGGTTCACTGACTGCTGTGCTGATTGCTATTCCTTTACCAGTTTGGGGGTCAGAAAGGTTCAATTTCCAAATACCTCAAAACTTCAGCTATGCAGCCTGACTAGTCGTGCGCGGTTTCCAAGGTTACACGGGTAGTGCCGTTTCATTGAAAGCGTGCCATTTAGAGAGGAGTGTTAGCGCGTCGCCTTTCATATGTACAATGACGTGTGTGTGTGTGTGTGTGTGTGTGTGTGTGTGTGTGTGTGTGTGTGTGTGTGTGTGTGTGTGTGTGTGTGTGCGTGCGATCATGTTTTTCAGTGCCTTCGGGAAATATTCCGTATTCAGACCCCTTGACTTTTCCCACATTTTGTTACAGCCTTATTCTAAAATGAATAATAATACAAATACAATCCTCAGCTCTACACACACTACCCCATAACGACAAAGCCAAAACAGGTTTTGAGACATTTTTGCAAATGTATTAAAATTAAAAAACAGAAATACCTTATTTTACAGCTCAGAGACAGGATTGTTTCAGGGCACAGATCTGGGGAAGGGTACCAAAACATATCTGCAGCATCGAAAGTCCCCAAGAACAGAGTGGCCTCCATCATTCTTAAATGGAAGAAGTTTGGAACCACCAGGACTCTTCCTAGAGCTGGCCACCGGGCCAAACTGAGTAACCGGGGGAGAAGGGCCTTGGTGAGGGAGGTGACCAAGTACCTGATGGTCACTCTGACAGAGCTCTAGAGTTCCTCTGTGGAGATGGGAGAACCTTCCAGAAGGATAACCATCTCTGCAGGTCTCCACCAATTAGGCCTTTATAGTAGAGTGGCCAGACGGAAGCCACTCCTCAGTAAAAGGCACATGACAGCCCGCTTGGAGTTTGCCAAAAGGCACCTAAAGACTCAGACCATGAGAAACAAAATTCTCTGGTCTGATGAAACCAAGATTGAACTCTTGAATGCCAAGCGTCACATCTGGAGGAAACCTGGCACCATCCCTACGGTGAAGCATGGTGGTGGCAGCATCATGCTGTGGGGATGTACAGAGAGATCCTTGTAGGAAACCTGGCACCATGCCTACGGTGAAGCATGGTGGTGGCAGCATCATGCTGTGGGGATGTACAGAGAGATCCTTGTAGGAAACCTGGCACCATGCCTACGGTGAAGCATGGTGGTGGCAGCATCATGCTGTGGGGATGTACAGAGAGATCCTTGTAGGAAACCTGGCACCATGCCTACGGTGAAGCATGGTGGTGGCAGCATCATGCTGTGGGGATGTACAGAGAGATCCTTGAAGGAAACCTGCTCCAGAGCGTTCAGGACCTCAGACTGGGGAGAAGGTTCACCTTCCAATGACACAATGACCCGTAACCTTAACGTAACCTTAATGTGAAAGAAGTCAAGGGGTCTGAATACTTTCCGAATGCACTGTATGTTCCCTCATGTCTCAGGGAGCGTCGTAAGGAGAGGGGGAAGGTGGTGAGAGCTGGCCTCCCGGTGAGGACGGAGAGAAAGATGAAAAGGAGGAGGAGGAAAGGAGAAAACCCATTTCCCTCCTGCTGTCACAAACACACACTTACTTCAACATCGCCTCCTGTTTCTAGATAAATCACAACCATGCAGCCTTGTTTTCCTTCAGCTGCTGTTAAAGATAGCCACCCAACTACCGCAACCAAATACTACAGCCAGCCAACCCAGTTAGCCAGTCACTCTTATTTAAATTAAGTGATATGTGTTGTGTTGTGTATTGTGTTGTGTATTGTGTGAGGGCAAAACGGCTGCTACTGGGGCTCCCCGGTGTGTATGTGTGTGTTAGGGTCAGCATCCTCTTTAGTGTAAGCAGTTGTAGACCAGTGTTTGTCTCTGACACTGGATAATGAACAGGTTGGCTGATTTTCTCTACACAGCATTGATCGCACGAAGCCCAGTAAATGAAAAAAGGCACTCTAGTGGAAAGTAATGCAAACACACACACACACACACACACACACACACACACACAGCTGTGCTCACTGGACCAGAGATGATTTTATTGGTGACAGTATGCAGCATATAGAGCAGGCCTCTCACCCAGCAGGCTATTTCCCCCTGCACTGTGTGCTACCGCAGAAGTGTGTGTGTGTGTGTGTGTGTGTGTGTTCCCTCTCCCCTATGCTGTATGTTACTGCAGAAACCACTTGGAACTCTTCCATATCCCCTGTGTGTCTTCAGCTGTGGCCTCTCAGATCCGAGGATAACCACTTCTTCAGAACAAAGACAACATAATGCAAAATACCAAACTGAATATCTCACCCATGGCCTATGTACACTTACATTTCTGTGTGAACGGTTCTTTTAATAGTCTGGTCAACAGATCTGTTTGTGCTGTCTTGCTAACTCCTATGGTCATTGTTACGCCAGGCATCATGGCACCAACAGATCTGGGACTAGGCCATTCTTTGACTGTTTCTCTTACTGTTCTGTGAAGCTGTCGATATTGTAACTGCCAGGTTCATTCCATTACCATATGAATGTCAGATATTGGCACATACTGTATGCCCATATTTTTGGCAAGTCACTCAATAAAGCCTGTGGCCTCATGTATCAATATTGCGTAGAAGCTAGTCTAAAATAGTACTTACGAACTGAATTTAGATTGTTCGTATGCATGTAAAAGTGTGATTTATAGGTAGGAAATAACCATTGATGAATACCAATTGTTCTCAGCTTCAGTGCTCGTGCACGACCTTGGCCATTTGCATTTTTTGAAACACCCCTAATTTACCATATATGGTCAAAATCATCCCTTTAAAGCCTGTGGGGAATTTCCAACGCCGTACCATGAAATACAACCGCTCAACCCAAAAAGCTACCAAAAAAAGACTTTCCCGAGACTGAAATAGAAGGTGCTAGAGTCAAAAATGCTGTACAACCAAAAGGTTTTATTTGGCTCAGTTGTGGCTTGACCCGTAAAAAAAAGAAAAGAAACATAGCTACAAAGAGAGGACCATTAGGATAACTCAAGTTGCTTTAGCAATGACAAATCTACTCCAAATGAGTCGGCAACACTCACCAATAAGCCATCCATCCTCACCGGCCCCCTCCTGTCGGCGGCATAAGCCAACTTTGCCGTTCGGCAGAATGAACGCGTCGTGCCTCCCGCCTGGCCACCTCGCCACCTCGCCACCACATTCAGCAGCGTCTTTTGCGCGTCACATAACCCGTCACCTGCACATTGAGTGGCAACCTTTTCTGTTCACATAGTTGAGATAGTTTTTTTGGGGGGGGGGGGTTCTTGTATGGCGATGTGGGTGCCGTCTATGGCTCCGTTCGTAGTTTGGGGAACATATTGCGGGCGTCATGGCAAAGGAACCCCTCTTGACTTCAACCTGTTGTGCGATGGTGTACGGACACGGTACGTGCTACTGTTCGTTTTTGCCGATGATTTGCATCCGAAACGTTGGCTCTTCTGAGGGCTGTGAGATGCTGACCGACGGTGGATGGCACCTGGATGTGCACTGGAATGGCATGTGTTTGCCTTTTTAAGGCAGGTCTGGTCAAATCTGGTAATACTTGACACGGTCATAACCGTGCCATAACAGCTGACATAGCGTGTCAAAACCTGTTATAATATGGTCATAACACTGTCATGACACATATATTTACACCTGTTGTGACACTGACACCTTGTGACAAGTTATGTCAGCTTTCATTACATTACGACATGGTTATGACTGTGTCGTGCCATGTTATGACACTGGGTTTCAAGTAAAGTGTTCCCCAAAAATCAGATGAAACGGGTTTTGTGAAACGATATCTGATCAGCCAGTCTGTAAAGATGCACTCTCTGCAAAATGCAGATCTCTCATTCGATTTCCCATTATAGTATTTCAACAATGGTTTCACTTTCACACCTGCCTCTAATGGAACAAATTACTGTACTTCTTATGGATTACTATTGTGACAAATGCACTGATGTGGTCAAATGATATGATATAGTTAGATATGTTGCACGAATTCACAATGGAAATTACAATGAAATCGGAAAAATTCTGTAATTATTTTCCACGTATATTTTCCCCCATTCTACGCTTGACAAGCAGTCCCTTTATTCCACCACTTGGCACTTGTGCGTACGCATGGTCACGTCGGTGCGTACATTTACCCACACTCTCAGGCAAACGTGGAGATGATCCCAGGACTGGTTTACGCACAGATATGTGCCCACGCACGATTCAGAACTGGAAAGCCAATAATGTTGTTGTGTTGATTAGTCAAGGCAGGGATCCCTAATCTGAGTGAGTTGGGAGTGATACTGCTTGTGCTACAGATTCATTATATATATTTTTTGAATAATATTATCCAATTGAGAGGGTTGCCGGAGTTAACATAAAAGCTACAGACCAATTCACAGTACGCTGTGACATCACCAGAGGAAGGCCGAGTGCAGTCAAAAGTAACGCGATCAAGTAAGAACCTACGTATTTAATGAACGTTAGATTGATTTTAAAATGCTAAAAAGTCATAACTTGCAAAAAAACGCAATAATTTCAGATTAGCGGAGCACAAATCAAGTGACATCTACTCAATAACTTAATCTTATTTACATATGAGTTAGTACCACTTTTTTTATTTGAGTTCTGCTGACCGTTGGAGATGTTTGAGGAGCCACGTCCCCAGTTCTTTAATGAGTTAGGCAGTTACTTTTTTTCTTACAGTGTATAGCAAATTTGCCTATATCTAAATGCTACAAAAAACAAACAAACAGTAACTGGTTTGCTTTCCGGTTAGAAGGACTCCAGTCCTTGTTAACCAGTCTGTTTGAGTGGAACAGAGAAATACGATACAGGACAATACAGGCCCTTAACCTTAGTGGTTAGTCTGCTGGCTGTGGGTGGTAAATCTTTCCTATTCAAAAGGATCTGCGTCTTAGTTTGTGTTTTACTGCCTGCGCCCTCTCCCTCTCTCGCTCTTTCTTTCTCTCTGTCTGTCTCTCGCTCTCTCGCTCTTCCTCTCCCTCCCTCCCTCTCTCTCCACTGAGGCATGTTAACGCTCCATCTCTGACAGTGAGCCTCATAGCACCATGGAAACCAATCAGACCATTCTTTGTGCGTGCGTGCGCATGTGTGTTCACAATTTGTGTGTGCACGTGTATGCTTCTCTCTGTGTGTGTGGAGGCAGGGACAGAAGTCTTCTTTAGATTTAAAAAGCTCTTAGGGAGGTCGTGGCCATCCCAACGGGTCTCTTTCTGTAATTCATGTAAATTCCCTTAAGAACTCTGCCTCATTGTCTAACCAATTGTCCATGTTCTGAACCACAGCCCTGTGTCATTAATGCCACCATGTAACTCTGTCACTCTAATGCTGACGTTCCCAAAGACAGTTACAGAAAATGACAGAATTTTGGATGACGTTATTGGTCAGCCAAATGACTGCATTCACAATAATATAACTGGTCGAAATAAAAAAATAAAATTAAAATTGAAATGATGTATATAGAATCGTAATAATAATTCTCGTCTCCTCCGCTCCTGGCAGCATGTGCTGCAGGGAAGGGTCACAGAGTATGTGAGGATGGATGCAATCTAGAGCCATAATCATTACGCTTAAATCTATGTCAAACATTTCTGCACATCTAACATAACTCTTGAGCTCTCTGTATCCTCCTGACTGGCGGTTCTTCATTTATTCTTTACTAAAGATGCTTCTCCTTACAAAAAAACATTCCAGTTTTGAAACTGGAGTAAAAGTGCAGTAACTGCAGTCGACTGTGGTATTTTGGACTAATAATTGTAGAATAACTGTACTGCAGTTGAACTGTAGTTACAATGCACTCTAACTGCAGTTACACTGCAAAAATTACTGCAGTTAAAAAAAAAAACTTATTTTGGACACAGTATTTGCAGCATACTGCAGTTATACTGCACTCCGACTGCAATCTTTTTTTCGTAAGGGCCACATCAAATCTGGGTAAAAGATTGAAAGGACGTTCTCGCTTGCTTTTCTAAAGTCAACCAACCTTGCCAGCAGGCATGTTAGCTAAGATAGCTACTCTAACTTGATTGATAGCCTGAAATTGCTTCTTGGTAGCTATTTATGAGGCTGGGAGGGGACCTATCTGGACTAGCTCAAGACAACATCATAAAATGACTCGTTGGCTAGTAGTATTACAGAGAAACAACAAAAGAAACCGGACAAATCTGCCGCTGTGCCCCCTATGGGCATGGAGCCTGTGCCGCGTTGCCAAGGCGACTGAAGACGACGACACCTGTTTCAGCAAGGAGCAACAAAGTTCCGTCACTTGGTAGAGTTCATGTGACTGTCGAGTCCATATTACAGCAGAAACAGACTCAACTGCACAAAGCCTGGCCGCCCCATCTTCAGTCAAGCTGCTCTTTCCCCAAACATGTTCAAATCATATTAATAACGATAATTATCATTGATACTATGTAAACGGTTATGACTGTCATTTTTATTTCCATGGCTGTCTTCATCCATAACAGTCAGTTATGTGGTGATACGGTAACTGTGCCAGCCCTAAATGAATGTTACTATTGTCATGGGAGGGAATGTTGTCGACAGAGTTGAAGTTAGCCACCACTGCAGTTATTGTGGTGGTGGTCAGTTAAAGTTAACATGCGTTAGATTTATAAGACAAAAGGATTACAACCTTACATTTTGTATCACTTATGTTAATTCAATAATTGATAGCAAAGGCAAAAAACCCAACTAACAAGTGCTGTACGAGGAAAGTTATTTTTGAAATACAATTACATTATACGGATATTTTACGACACTGGTTGTTTGTACAACGTGAACAAACGATGCAACAAGCGTCGAAAATCAGTTTGAAGAACCAACGATCCATATAAAACGTTGACTTGGGATCCTTAAATCATTCGCTCAATACTCGTCTTTTTCACTCTTTGAAGTATTTCAACAAGCTCCCCCCATCCTGCCCTAATAGCTTCGAGAGGACCCTCCCCCTATTATCCTACTGAGCCAATAATATTTCACTCCCATTCAGACATCTATATAGAGAGAACCCCAAAAGAGACCTCTCCTCTATCCCACATACACACACGCAGACACGCACACACTGACCCCCCACCACACACACACACACACACACACACACAGACACAGACACGCACACACACACACACAGACACGCACACACACACACACAGACACGCACACACACACACGCACACGCACACGCACGCGCACACACTCTACCCCCCACACACACCATTCCTGTTACTACGACTCCAGCCATCCATTGCATGACTGAACTTTGTTCTGTTAAAAGTTGCCATTTAAATATGCTGCAGTTGCCACTGAAATATTGTTCTTCCATTGCTTCTGTGACAAAGCCGAAGGAGGGTGCCCACGGCAACACAGTGTGAGTCTCAGGGAGCCAATGGGCCATCAGGGATCTCCTAGTGTCTGTCCTCAACAGAGTCAGTGTGCAGACATAATGCCTATTAGACCTGCTCGATCATGCCGCATATACTCAATGAAATATGGGCCCCTTTTCATTCATTTCATAGTGTAATTCATACACATACCTATCAATCGTATTTCTGAAAGATGTCCAGAGATTCCGGACACAGGAATGAATGAATAATGTGTTTCTTTATAAAAAAATCTTAGCTAATGGGATGCCATGCAGAGAAGTTACATGCTGTGAAAATACAGGGGACTGTAGGGCCTATGCCAATGCAAGTATGTTAAAACTGTTACATTCCAAGACAATTAATCGGTTTCGTATCTTTTGCCAGTCAGTGAAGCGATGGAATCCTATATGCAATCCTACTGCAGTAGGAAGCTACTTGAAATGTGACAGAAAATGTGGGGCTCATCCCAAATGGCATATATACTGTATATATAATGGGTCTTGGACTTTCTGTCAGGCCGCCCCCAGGTGGTGAAGGTAGGAAACAACATCTCCACTTCGCTGACTCTAAACACTGGGGCCCCACAAGGGTGTGTGCTCAGCCCTATCCTGTACTCCCTGTTCACTCACGACTGCGTGGCCATGCACGTCTCCAACTCAATCATCAGGTTTGCAGACGACACAACAGCAGTACCAACAACGACGAGACAGCCTACAGGGAGGAGGTGAAGGCACTCGGAGTGTGGTGTCAGGAAAACAACCTCTCACTCAACGTCAACAAAACAAAGGAGATGATCGTGGACTTCAGGAAACAGCAGAGGGATCACCCCCCTATCCACATCGAAGGGACAGCAGTGGAGAAGGTGGAAAGTTTTAAGTTCCTGGGCGTACACATGACAGACAAACTGAAATGGTCCACCCACACAGACAGTGTGGTGAAGAAGCCTCACTCAGGAGGCTGAAGAAATTTGCCTTGTCACCCAAAACCCTGACAAACTTTTACAGATGCACAATCGAGAGCTTCCTGTCGGGCTGTATCACCGCCTGGTACGGCAACTGCTCCGCCCATAACCGTAAGGCTCTCCAGAGGGTGGTGCGGTCTGCACAACATATCACCGGGGGCAACCTACCTGCCCTCCAGGACACCTACACCACTCGATGTCACAGGAAGGCCAAAAAGATCATCAAGGACAACAACCACCCGAACCACTGCCTGTTGACACCGCTATCATCCAGAAGGCGAGATCAGTACAGGTGCATCAAAGCTGGGATCGAGAGATTAAGAAACAGCTTCTATTTCAAGGCCATCAGACTGCTAAACAGCAATCACTAACTCAGAGAGGCTGCTGTCTACATTGAGACCCAATCACTGGACACTTTAATAAATGGATCACTAGTCACTTTAAACAATGTCACTTGAATCATTTCTACATATCTTACATTACTCGTATCACATGTATATACTGTATCTACTGCACCTTGCCTATACCCCTTTAGATTTGTGTAGTTGTTGGGGAATTGTTAGATTACTTGTTAGATTTGTGTGTATTAGGTAGTTGTTGGGGAATTGTTAGATTACTTGTTAGATATTACTGCACTGTTGGAACTAGAAGCACAAGCATTTCGCTACACTCACATTAACATCTGCTAACCATGTGTATGTGACCAATAACATTGGATTGGATTTGATTTAGTGCCCTACTTTTGGCCAGTGCCCTACTTTTGACCATTTGGCATGCGTCCATGGTATACTGCAGATAGCTCTACATTCCAATGCTGGGCATTGGTTTCGGCCATTGAGGCGATGAAAAAGACGGTAGGTTAATGGTTCTATGGGAATATGGTGGAAATGATATGCTGCTAGCAATAACATGCAACAGTGACCAGGTAATGAAGCCATTGGCCATGCTCCCTCAATAGAGACGTGGATTCCCCCCGGCTAGCCACTTTCTTCTATCCAGGCAATATAGCTGTCTTAGAAACAACCTAGAGCACTAAGCTAGGATGAAAGCGAGAGAGAGAGAGAGAGAGAGAGAGAGAGATCCACTATCCAGGCAATATAGCTGTCTCACAGCCCAATGTATAACACTGAGCTACAGGAACAACAACGGAGGGAGGGAGAGAGAGAGAGAGAGAGAGACAGAAAATGGAGGGAATAATCACAGAGTTGTGAGAGAAAAAACAAAGTTAAATGTGCCGCTTGTTCACTTCAGCCCAGACCCCAAAATCCTTGTACCTGGCTGACAGACAATGACTTATGAGATTACGTTACATTTTCGCTGCTTTTGTGAAGGGAGGATTATTATTCTGGTTTGGGGAGGACATAGGATAGTGACTCTGTCAAAGGGAGGACTCCCTGCCATTGTTGCCTACTGCAACCATAGCTAACGGACGTCAAAAAGGCTTTTTCAAACCTATTCTTTGAAACGGCGGCAATAATACCGGGAGGGAGGAGTGGGCAAT